>NC_044303.2:142036176-142143676 GCF_007474595.2 Lynx canadensis
GAAATCAAGAATTTTTTAATCAGAATTATGCATTTCAAACCTGTAATCTACTATCTACTATCTGTAATGTAGGTAAGCATGCACCTTTACCTAAATGAAACAGAATGATCAAGAAAAATAACTGAAAAAAAAAAAAAAAAGGCCCGCAGAAGAGCTAAACGAAAGGTCAAATTTTACACTAAAGTTTATACTTAGGATTTATAGGAGATATCTTCATGTCTTCACTAAGAGCAGTAATTCTTTAAGCACAATTATATAAATGAATTTAGTTTCCTATAAATTTATAATTCTATAAATTGGGTTTATTGTGTTTTAAGCTAATAGATTAGAGAGGGGGAAAACTAGTGCTGTAGACAGGCATGCCGATCAAAGAAGCAATGACGAAAATATGACTAGGGACGAGAAAGAACCTTATCAATTAAGGTTGATCAACTTATCAACTTTATATTCTATATGCACTTCATATAGAATATAAAGCCTCAACAACTTGATAATTCCTAAGGGGGTTTTACCTTATTTATAATAAAGAACAGTGATAAGTCAGGAGTATTTTCTTTAAAGGTTAAATGAAGTTGACAGGCTCTGCTTAATAACGAAGAAAATTTTAAGGGAAATGCAAATGGCAAAAAACTGAGACTCATGGAGCCGATGACTACATCCGGTTGTGTTCCACTTGGAGAGGTCAGGAGGTAGTCTACTGAAGGGCCTCACTAAAAACCCTTCCCTTCCCTGTCAATTAAACACAGTCAACATTCTGATTCTCAGGCTCAAAACTTATTTTGTCAGCCCCCTAAGAATGGAATCATGTTTTAAGGGTAGAATAGCGTTGATTAATGAGGCTAATGTGTAATGCTAAAATGCCAATTTATTAATATACAAAGAGGACCACAACCGTTAGTGGCCCTAGAAAACTCTTTTCCAAAAGGACAGCCCATTCTCTCACGATACGCAGACCTATGCGAAAATCCAAAGCCTTAACAGAAAGTTGATGGGTGAGTATGGAGCCAGAAAAAGGAGAATCTGATAAATAAAATATTTTATAACTTAAGTACTTTTCAGTCTTTCTGGAGCATTAGCATTCTAAGGAGGTATCTCAAAGGCTGTTTTTTTGTTGTTTTATATGCTTGCAACCTATGTAAGATTCCTTTTAGAGGAAAAAAGTTCCAACGCTAAAAAGCAAAGTTCAAAAACTACTGTCTTCCTTAAAAGAGACAGAGTGGTCTAACAGTAAAAGAATACTTGAAAAGCCCCTGTCTCCTAGACAATGCTTAGCTGGACAAACCTGACGGATTTGTGACTTTCCTTATTTTCTGCTTTCACTGTTGACCAAATTTCCTTCCTGTTAACACTTACCACCACACTCTCTTTGTACAAAAGACAATAGTCAGTTAATAGCCTAGTCTTATAAGAGCAGGACCCATTCTCAAAAAAAAAAACAAAAAAAACAAACAAACAAAAAAAAAAAGAGTAGGACCCATTCTCTTTCACACATCTTTGTGGTTCTCTATTATGATCTATTAAATGTTGATTTTATTTTATCCTTTGAAATTAAATCTTTCCAATTTCTTGGGTAATACTTCAATGTTTTCTTAAGTACTGACAGTAGTATATAAAATAATTTATAAATATTTCCAGTCTGAATAGTTAAATTGAAATAATTTTTGGGATTTTTTTAAAAGTAAAACTTGACAGCTTGGATATTCAGAAAGGGTCTGTCCTTAGGGCTATATTCAGCTGAGATGATGTAGTGGGTTGTACAGTGTTGCCCAAAATTCATGTCCACCCAGGACCTCAGAATGTGATCTTATTTGGAAACAGGTTCTTTGTACATATAATTCATTGAGATGAGGTCATACTGGATTGGGGCAGGCCCTAAATCCAATGGCTGGTGTCTTTCATAGAGGAGACACACAAGGAAAAAGGCAGACAGAGGCAGAGACTGGAGTTAAACTACCAAAAGCCAAGGAATGCCAAACAAAGATTGTTGGCAACCCCGTCAAAGACTACAAAAAGCATGAAAGGATTCTACTCTAGAGCCTTTGAAGGGAGGAGCATGACCTTCGAGGCACCTTGATTTCAGACTTCCAGGCTCCAGAAGTGTGAGAGAGTAAGTTTTAGTTTATTTGGTCACACAGTTTGTGGTACTTTTGTTATGAAAACCCTAGAAAACTAATTCATATGTGAACGCAAGCAAAACTGTTCTTTTTACAGAAATATTTGTGAAACACCAGTGCTTTAAAGGACTTCTAGTCAAGTGATGTGCTGTTACTGAGAGTACAAGAACAGAAAGCTTCCAGTGTCACATCTTACAATCATTACACTATACCATATCCTCCGTCTTCCTCCCTTCCAACCACCCAGTAGTTGCCACATGCTTACAATGTGCCAAGCAGTGGATGGACAACGGACAAAATAACTACTATACCTTCTGTCATGGTGATCTCAGTCTAGTCTCACTCAATAGGTTGTAAAAGTCCTCCCATGGCAATGCATACAGCCACCAAGTATTTTTTAATAACTATACAGTGTTTCATGGACCTCATGCAGCACACTTTAAGCAATATCCTATCAACGAATATTTCTATTATTTTCAATTCTTCAATATTATTACAAACAGTGAGATGAACATCATTGTACTTACATCTATACCCTTCTCTGCATATCCTGTCCAGATGAAAATCTTAGCATAGTATTTCTAGGTTAAGGGTATGTACATTTTACTTAACGATACAAACCATCAAATTGACCTCAACAAAGAAGGTACCAATTGACATTTCCACCAACAGTGAGAGTCCATTTCTTTAATCAACACTTGGTACTGGTATTTTCATTTAAGTCAATATTATAAATGACCAATAATGTTATTGTGCATTTCTGTGATTATTAGTGAGATATAGCCATTAATGGTATAGAGTCTAGAGCAAGGCTGTTTGAATTTGAATGCCAGTTCTACTAGTTCAAAGTTATTAAACTCTTGATACCTGTTTCCTCAACTGTAAAGCAAAGATAGGAAGAATATCTGCCAATAATGTAGCTGGGAGAATTAAATGGGTTAATATCTGTAAACTGCTTACAACTGTACATAGTTCATAGTGCTATTATTATTTCACATGTCATCCAATCCTACTTCATTCTTTATGTGCAGATTTTCTGTTTATACTCAGCTCTTTCTTAATTTATAGGAACTCTCTGTATATTCTAGATCTTCATCCTTTATCTGTCATGTAGTTGGTAAATACTTTTCCTAATGTATCGTTTGTCTTTGATTTTTCTTCTTTTTGGCTCTATTCCCCTAGAGAAATTTTATGTTTATATAGTCAAGTTATCAACCTTACCTTTATGGTTTCCAGGTTTTATGTACACAAGAAAACACTTTCCACAAAATATAGTATTTTAATTTAACAGTAAAGTGAAAGACAGTTAACAATTTTGGTTTTGTTAGAAGACTTGAGAGGTCATTTCTAGGTACAGTCTCATTAATTTAACATTCAAGATGGGGAAACATTACAATCTTTTCTCCTTAAAGTATTTTTTATTTTTATTTATTTATTTTTATTTTTTCATATTAATTTATTGTCAAATTGGTTTCCATACACCCAGTACTCATCCCAACAGGTGCCCTCCTCAACGCCCATCACCCACTTTTCCCTCTCCCCCACCCCCCATCAACCCTCAGTTTGTTCTCAGTATTTAAGAGTCTCTTATAGTTTGCCTCCTTCCCTCTCTGTAACTTTTTTCCCCCTTCCCCTCCCCCATGGTCTTCTGTTAAGTTTCTCAGGATCCACACATGAGTGAAAACATATAGGATCTGTCTTTCTCTGTATGGCTCATTTCACTTAGCGTAATACCCTCCAGTTCCATCCACGTTGCTACAAATGGCCAGATTTCATTCTTTCTCATTGCCAAGTAGTATTCCATTGTATATATAAACCACATCTTCTTTATCCATTCGCCAGTTGATGGACATTTAAGTTCTTTCCATAATTTGGCTGTTGTGAAAGTGCTGCTATAAACACTGGGGTACAAGGGCCCCTATGCATCAGCACTCCTATATCCCTTGGGTAAATTCCTAACAGTGCTATTGCTGGGTCATACGGTAGAACTATTTTTAATTTTTTGAGGAACCTCCACACTGTTTTCCAGAGTGGCTGCCCCAGTTTGCATTCCCACCAACAGTGCAAGAGGGTTCCCGTTTCTCCACATCTTCTCCAGCATCTATAGTCTCCTGATTTGTTCATTTTAGCCACTCTGACTGGCGTAAGGTGGTATCTCAGTGTGGTTTTGATTTGCTTTTCCCTGATGAGGAATGACGTTGAGCATCTTTTCATGTGTCTGTTGGCCATCTGAATGTCTTATTTAGAAAAGCGTCTATTCACGTCTCCTTAAAGTATTTCTGAAGAAAAAATAAAAATGTCTTCCCAAGTAGTGTCTTGGGACAGTACTAAAAATATTTTCTAGAGCTATAGCGTCTCCACAAAGAGTGATTTATAATTTCCTGTTTCAGAATTTCTCTCAATCTTAAAAATTTTCTGTTAAACAAATGGGCATCTACATTCTATGAAATCATGTATCTAGGTTTTACATGTTATGAAGAGATTTTGGCTTACTGATATACCAGATACATACAAAAAATTACAACATGGACAGACAGGCTGTTAACTGGGGTACTCAATGATTACTCAGATTGGCAAATGCCAAATTAGAAGCAAACCATTTTTAAAGCATTTAATATGCTCCATTTTCCCCTCAAGGAAATTAATTTTTCTAAGGAAATTTCATTGTGCTCATCTACCTACATAGGCATGCTTTATCACTCTAGCTCTTTTCAGTTCTCTGTTCTAATTACAATCTAAATTTTGCATCCTTTGTGGATTTTCTTGCATGTCTTCTTCCAGGTAATTAATATGACTTAAATAAAACTGCATTTAACATAACACCTATGGCACCATGCAGAGCACTGCCCTCCATTCAATATGGTGCCATCATTACCTTAGGCATCATTCAACTGCTAATTTTTAGTCCATATTTACAACTACCTTGAATTTAATTTTCCTAAAATAGTATCCATCATTTTAGTGAAAATTAAATACTAGCTTCCCTCCATTGAGTACTAATTTTATAATTCTACTTTATTAAAAAGTAAACACACTAAGAGCATTCAATTTATTTGGCTTAATTTGTCCTTCACATACTTATAGGTTTATTGCTCACTCTTCAATTCTTTTGCACATACTTTACATGCATTCTAAATGGAGTCATTAGCTGGTGGCAAACATGCAAAGGCCAGTTTCATATGCTTTACTCATAGGTTTGCATTAAAAACAAAACAAAATAGGGGCACCAGGCTGGCTCAATCAGTTGAGCATCGAACTCTTGGTTTCGGCTTAGGTCATGATCCCAGGGTCATGGAATTGAGTTCTGTGTCTGGCTCTGCGCTGAGCATGGAGCCTGCTAAAGATTCTCTCTCTCTCTCCTCTCCCCCCGCCCCCTGCCCCTCTGCCCCTCTACCCTGCTTGTTTTTTCTCTCTGTCTAAAATAAAATTATTTCCACTAAAAGAAATTCTCTAAAGAGAAATTCATTTATTTTAAATAAACTTGGTGCAACCTCTTACTACATAGCCCTTAATTAGACAATATTCCATCAGAGGTCCACAGTCCATCATAGTCCCTGATTCTAAATTCTAACCTAGCTGGAAAACAAAACAAAACAAAACTATGAGACATTAGGAAAGTACTGTTCTCTACCTCCACAATGCAGCTTTCAAACTGTCACCAGAATTCCCATGCTTTCCTTAAATAATCAAACAAAAACAATATCTATAGAATTCCAAATTTCTCAAAAGGCCCTCGGGGTACATTTTCATTATATACTTCATTCTTTCTACACTCCTGTTATAATATCCATGCTGTGTCCCAAATACGTCCTATTCATTTTCTAAATGAGCTTTGGAGATTTTCATCTTATTTCTTTTGATAAGAGGAAATGCCTCCTCATCTCCTACCTATCCCTACTTCATCTCTAGTACTCACTCAAGAACTGCCTCAAATATCATCTCCTCTAAGAAACTTTCCTCATCTCACCCAGCAGAAATTTAGTGCTCTTAAAGTGATTTCTTCTCCAAATAACTTTGACCTAAATAGGTGTATCTTGATAAATATATGTCTATATAATGCTTTATAGTTGAGCTGCTTGTACAAATAGTATCTCAATTAATAGTCATTCTGTGTAGTCACATTAAAAATCATATAGAGGATGGATACTCAAGATCTAACACTTAGTAAATAAACAAAGGAATTTAGTTGTACCTGCATAAACTAAAGGTATATGTATACATGGTTTCTGGAACCTAGAAAGGACTTTTGGAAACATGAAAGTAACATCCCAAAAAGTTTCTAAAGGAAGACATATCTTATAATTGAATCATTTTCCTGTTTGTTTAAACCAACAGTTAATAGCCACTCCTGAAGTTTTTGACATAAATATGAAAAGGCTCATATTGCTAAGGAATCTACCAGAAGAACTCTGTCTCCTAGGTGTGGTTAATAATATTTGCAGATGATTCTTAGACTGAAACTATGACCTAATGCATTTGTTAAAACAAACAAAGCAGGCTGTCCATTCCTTATTGAAAAATGAAAAGCTACCCTATTTCCAGTGATCATTTTTTTCAGATATTTTGGCAAACAGAGCATTGTTTGTTAGCAGTGGGATTATTTATGTGGTGAGAATTTTAACAACAGTATTCCATAAATCAGCTTATATACAACGTCATTTTATCAATGTTCCTATTCAGGTGAAATAAAAGTTAAGCCAATGGAACCAAGTGATCTGGGTTCAAGTTCTAATTCTTGACTTTGTAATGTGATCCTGGATAAGCTGCTTAATTTCTCTGGGTCTCAGGTTCAATATATGTAAAACCAGGAGGTTGGATGAAATGATTCCTGGGGTGTGTTGCAGGCTCAAAAAAACGGAGAGAAGAAACACATCTTAAATTCATTTTATTAATAGAAGAAATTAAACTATCAGCATAAACTGACAATTTTTTTCTATTTATTTACAAAGCTGATAAATAATATTCTGAAACTGGCCCTAAAATGCTTAGTTGGGTTTCTCAGGTCAGTAAATCTAGCACTTTAAACTTAACTATCAATTTCCCTTCATTTTACTGAGGTATCTTTCATCTTTAGTCTCAAAAGTTGCTGTAAAATTTCTTGTTTCTTTGCAATTCATGACATAATTCATCCCAGTCTGGTGTTTCATCAATTTAACAGTTCTAATTGCCTTATTATCTGCTCTGGTGCAGTAGTAAAGCCTCTGAACATTTCATTTACCTTACCAACAAGAAAAGCCCATATATCTCAGCCTTAAGGATATTACCTCTACCTCTTGGATGAGCAGAGGCATGAAGAACTTAAGCTCTCTGGAAAGCCAATATAATCTATCACTATTTAACTGTTTGTCAATGTTTATGCCTGTCTCAACTCACATTTAATGGGGCTTTTTATTGTTATTTTCCACTATAAAATTTTGAAGGCACCTAAATGTCACTAATTCCTTTCCAAGTTTAGCATGTATATTGCAATGTTACTTAGAGACACAGGGATATGGTGCAAATGCACAGGCTTTGAGAGCATTTAGGCAGATTAACTTGTGAAAGTTCAAATCTTAGTTCTGACCTTGGCTCTTTATAGGGTCTTGAGGGAGTACCTGCCTCTCTCCGTCTCAGTTTCCTCATGTAAAACATGAAGACTAACTGCTCTACAATATGGTAGTGAATATAAAGTAAGTATAGTTCCTGGTCCAATGCTGCATCATACTTAAGAGGGACTCAGTCACTGTTAGTCATATCCTTCCTATACCAAGGGCTCCCATTTGGCTGTGATTCTGCTTGTTGAACTGGCTGAAAATAGATTCTAGTTATCAGCTACTTCTATAGGAGTGTTTCCAAATGGCTGGTTGTAACTCATTAGTCAGGATTGTAATAATCCCATGACTCCCGAAATCAATTCAGTGGGTCATGATCATTGTCGTTTTAATGAAAGAAAATAGAATGGAATTGGAAATAACAGAGTGCATCATAAGTGGTTAAAATGGGAATATTTCATTAAACTTTTGTTTCAGTCATACACACACACACACACACACACACACACACTATGTCATGATGTAAAATAAAATATATTTCTAAATCTGGGTTAGATCAGAAAAGTTTGAAATACACTACTTCACAGAGAAGGCTAGTCATCTTGGTTGGATCACTTTTTCTCCCTGCCCAACCTCCCAAGGGAAATGTACTACTGAGACCACTATTTCAGTGTAAAAGGCCCACCGGCAATGTCTCTCTACAGAAAGAGATTACACACACACACATATACACCTGTGTGTGTATATGTATATATACATATACACACATACACAGATGTTTGAAGTTACCTGCAATGTTAACAAGACCACAAAGAGAAGTGATACTTTAATTCTTCCCTTACAAATATCTTTTGGGGAACCTGGGTGTCCCAGTCAGTTAAGCAACCAACTTTGGCTCAGGTCATGACCTCAGGGTTTGTGAATTCAAGCCCCATATTAGGCTCGCTGCTGTCAGTGCAGAGCCCACTTTGGATCCTCTGTTCCCTCTCTCTCTGCCCCCCACTCTCACGTACTTTCTCTTTCTCTCTCTTAAAAATAAACATTAAAAAAAAAAGAAATATCTTTTTTGAGGCACTGAGTGGCTCAGTCAGTTAAGTGTCCAACTCTTGATTTTGGCTCAGGTCATGATCTCATAGTCCTGAGATTAAGCTCTGCCACGGGTTCGACACTGAGTATGGAGCCTGCTTGGGATTCTCTCTCTCCCTCTCTCTCTCTGCCCCTCCCCTGCTTGTGCTCTCTTTCTTTCTCTCTCTCAAAATAAATAAATAAACATAAAAAAACCATCAGTTTAGGGAAAAAATATCTTTTTTAATTACTAGTCAAGTACTCATCTCACATTTTTCTACTTTTGAAATACAGTAGCAACTAGAGCTCCCTGGGGGCCTTAAAGATAATAATAATAACAAAGAAATTTACAACCAGAAAGACAGTTATCAAAATGAGAATGCCACCTTTAAAATTGAAAATGTAAAAAATAAATAAACATAAAATAAAATCTAAAATATATTCTGTAGCCACAACTCTTTCAGGAAAATACACTAATCTTTTGGGGAGAATATTTATTTTTGTCTTTTAAAGCAGAGCCAAATTAAATGGGAGTTGAAGGAGGGCTATTAGGGAAAGCTTTCCCCAGAAAGTGATCTTAAGTTAGGATTTGATGAATAAGAATTAGCAGAGTAAAGAAGAGGGAAATGGTATGTGGCAGGATGTAGCATTCTAGGTACTAAAAAGCTACAAAAGATTCTTAAGTGTGATAGAAAATGGAAAGTTGGTTTGAGAATTAAGTAAGGCTGGTTCATGAGTGTGGAGAAGAGTAGTAAGAGATAAAGCTAACCAACAGAGCAGGGCGGGGGGGTGGTGGAGACAGCATAAAATCTTACCAGGTCATACTAAAGAATATGGACTCTTCCTAAATGTATTAGACAATCATATCAGGTGAGGGGCATAATCATATTTTAGTTAAAAAAGATCCCTATGACTGCAATTTGGAGAATGTAATAGTAAGGGAAATGGCAAGGGCCAGGCAACAAGGGGAGTGTACAGCAATCCAGGAGAAAGACAATGGTGGCCTATTCAAGGGTGGTAGCTGGGGGAATTGAGAGGGAGATTAAAGTGAAAATTATTTTAACCAGAGTGCATCTGATAGATGTGGGAAGACTAAAGAGGGAGCAGCCAAAGGTAACTGGGCAGATGGTGATATGGTAGTACCACTGCCTGGCATAAGGAGTCCGGGAGGAAGAGTGTGGGAGAGGGAGGGAAAGTATAAAACTACACAGTTGTTCCTCCTTATCTGTGGGGGATAAGCTGCAAGACCCCTAGTAGATGAAGGTAGTACAGAACCTTATATATACTATGTTTTTTCCTAAACATACATACGTATGACAAAATATAATTTACAAATTAGGCACAAGAGATCAGTAACAACAATAAAACAGAATAACAATATACTGTAATAAAAGTTGTGAATGTGGTCTCTCAAAATATCTTATTGGACTATGCTAGTGTACAGTACTGGACTCACTTCCTGTGATGCTGTGAGATGATAAAATGCTTATGTGATGAGATGAATGATGTGAATGAGGTGAATGATGTAGGCACTATAACGTAGGGTTAGGCTACTACTGACCTAATCATGTGTCAGAAGGATGATGGGCTTCCAGACCACAACTGACTATGAGGAGCTGAAACTGTGAAAAGCGAGAAAACCACGGATAAGGGGGGTGGCGGGGAGAGTACTGTAGTACCTTTTAGATCACCTTACATTTGAAGTGTCTCTATGACATTAAGCAGAAATACCCAGAGGTAACCAGACCTGGAGTTCAAGAAAAAGATCTGGGCTGAGGATACACATGTGGGAGTTATAAACAACTGAAGTCAGAGGAATGGATGAGGCTGCTCACTGAATATTTACAAAGTGAAAAGGGAAAAGGAGCCCCAGGTAAGCTGCATTACTGCAAGAATGACATCTTTTTTTAAATTGAGGTGTAACTGAAATATGTCCATTTCAGGTGTATAACATAATGATTCAATATATTTATATATTGCAAAATGATCACCACAATAAGTCTAACATCTATAACCATAGTTACATTTTTTTCTTGTGATAAGTTCTTGTGTGTGATGAGAACATTTACAACTGTTTTATTCACCATTACATCCCCATCACTCAATATCCCATGAAATATTAGTAGCTCAGTAATCTGTTGCATAAACAACAAAGGAAGAAGAAACCAAAAGTAGAATTGAGGAGGGGAAAGGAGGTAGAAGGAAAACCAGAGGACTGCAGTATCACTGTAACCAAAGAAAGAAAACAGAATTAAAAGCCTTTTAAGAAGGAGGGGGAGGGCAATTCTGTCAATTGCTGCTAGTAAATCAAGATAAAGACTATTAAATATTATGGGTGACCTTTGTTTCATTGCTGTTGGTAAGGCAAAAAAACCCAAACTACAGTGGGTTAAGAAGTGACTGGGAGGTGGCAGTGTGGAGCCTGTGAATACAGACACAGCTTTTGACAAGTATGGATCCTAAGAAGGGAAATGACACAAAGGTTTATGCTGTTGATTCTTTAAGATGTTAGTGACTTCAGCATGCTTGAATACTACTGGAAAGAAACTGCTAAAGAGATTAAAGACATACAAAAGAGAAGCCTTTTGTATGTCTGAGCCTGGATGGCTCAGTTGGTTAAGCATTGGACTCTTGATCTCAGCTCAGGTCATGATCTTGCAGTTTGTGAGTTCAAGTCTCACGTTGGGCTCCACACTGACAGTATGGTGCCTGCTCGGGATTCTGTCTCTCCCTCTCTCTACCTCTCTCCCACTTGTGTGCATGCAAGCTCGCTCTCTCTCTCTTAAAATAAATAAACTTAAAAAAAAAAAAAAAAAAAGAAAAAAGGAAAGAAACAAATATCCAGGGCAAGGAGATGGGATTCTGAACACAGGTAGAATGCTGGTTTTAGATAAGAAAGGTTCAGATCTTTGATTCTAAGAGGAAGAATAAGGGAAGTAACGCAGACTGCAAGTAAGTCTACAGGTTTGATAGTGCACGGGACACATACAAAGAGTATGTGATTCCTCCATTAGCGAGGGAAGACTTCAGGAAAGAAGTAATGATCAAGAAGAGACATAAAAATTAAGGACTAGTCACTATTATTCAGAGCAGTATGTTGGGAATGTTCTAGACAGAGGAAGTTGCATATTTAGAAAAGGTCTGAACAGAGATTGATGTATTTACCAAGCCCCAAAACAAACAGAGTAGGGAAATTGGTTTGAGCCTAGATTTGGCCCCTAGCTTAATCTACCCCTCAGGCTGTTGCTGATATATTTCAAGGAATACTTTCTACTCTGAGAGGTGACTCTTGTTATTCCAATCAGAGCACTCTAACAATTAAGGATTCAGATGTTTGAAGAACTGTGGGCAAGGATTCATTAGCCAGTTACTCACCTATGAATTAAAGGCTTCTTGAATAACTACTAAGTTCAAGGTACCAACGTGGATTCTGGAGACTGCAAAGAGAATTAAGCATGTTTTTGGCACTCTTAAGCTCAGTCCTTTAATGGGCAGAAGAAGTAAAATGTTAGCTGAAGCCCATAGCCCATATAAGATTTACTCCTTTTTTCTATCCTTTACTTCTCCTTTCTATTATCTTATGTATCTACCTGCTACTTGTCTCTCCCTCATCCCTCCCCTTCTTCTCTCTACCTTATTGGCCATCAGTGTAGATTTTATCAGTATGGAAAATTCTTAATACTTATTCTACTTACTGAACACTGCTTCATATTTCTGAGATCTCTAATTAAAAATTAGCTAAGTTCAACATTTCATATTCTAAAAAAAAAGAAAAAGCTAAGTTATTTTTGTAAAAGGCCTTCAATGATTTTTCCTTATATGTCAATAGTCTCCAAGAGAATACAGCATACATTTGGGGACTTAACATTTGAGGACTTAACTCTCAGTAAATACCCCCTAAAATGTTCACATAATATAATTTTAATTTTGCTGAAATATAATTCTGAAGGTTATGAGCTGTGAAAATGGTATTCAGGAATAAGTCAGTCACCAACATGGTGAATAAGTCTGACAACTGTCCAGCATCCAATCTCAATGCTATTCTGTTCCTTATTTTGTCCTTGTGTGTGATAGCTAGAATCCTAGTAAATGAATGGAAACACAAACAAAATTTTGTTTCTGTGAGGAAAAAGACCCAGAGAAGAAAGTCAATTACTAGTAGTGGTGACAATAATAAGTAAAAAAAATCAAAGAAAATAATTGTTTGCAAATTTGGCCATTTGACAAGATTTCTTAACACATTCCTTAACAAAACATACATTGTCTATTGTATTTTCTCCAATTGCACATCATTATCTACCAACATGACAAAAAATAGCCAGAAAATTTTTAGTTGGGCTAAAATCTGGAATAACTATCAGGGATTCTTAAAGATTTGATAATCAACTACAGAATTATATTTTATCACACCATTAGACTCAAAAGACTGGCTAGGAGAAATAAGTGTCAGAGTCAAAAGTTACTGCCTTTTACTCTTTATGGTTAGAGGTATATACTAAGAGACTTAAACTCTAGATTGCAGAACTCATTCTGCTGCTTACTATCTGTGTACCTCTTTGAAAGTCACTTAATTTCTGGGTTAGCCAGGTCCTTGGAGAAGCAGACACCAACACGGTATTAAACTTGCAAGGATTTTATCACTGCAAACACACAGGAGAGAGAAAAATGAGAAGGGAGGTGGAAGGTTTGGCAAGGCCGCTAGGGAATCCTCAGGCCAAAATCATTAGGGGAATCTCATGTCATCCAGGAAAAGGCCTGTGTACGACTGGCTGACATCAGGTCGTGGGAAGCAAGGCGCTGGGAAAAACTGAGCGTCAGATTTCATGGTCCAGTAGCTGGGACCCATGCTTAATTACACTCTCTGCATACAGAGTTCTTCAAGTTCCATTCTCATGGCCACCACAACTTCTACGAATTTTCACAACTATCAATTCCCTATTTTTGTGTTTCCTACTTCATGAGGTTGTGCAAAGTATCCTGGTAGGCACTAGGGATACGATGGTGACTAAGAGTGATGGTCTCTGTTCCTGAAAGAACTTCTCTAGTAGAAGATACAAAGAAGCAAAGAGACAATTAAATACTGTGTAGGTCATTCAGATTGTCACTTACCTGCATCTATGGTGGCTCCCTCATACTTGTAGAAAATAAATCTACATACTTCTTAGTACGACATACACGACTGGGTCCTAATTTATGTTATTAACTTATCTCTTACTAACTCTTCGCTCCCCACACCATAAACACTGCAGCCATCACAAACATTTTATTGACTCCCATATGTAATATACCAATTCACAACTCCCTGTTTTTACACATATAGTTCTATCTAGAATGTGACTTTCATTTGGCCTCAAGATTCTGCTCAAATGTCACATGTGATAAGCCTTCTCTAATTCTAGAGCTGTGGTTCTCAACAGGGGCAATTTTATTCCCTATCTCCCAAGGAAGCATTTGACAACGTTGCGAGACAATTCTGGTTTGTTGCAAGTGTGTGTGTTTGGGGTGGGGAGGTGCTACTGGCATCAAATGGGTAGAGACTAGGGGTACTGCTAAAAACCTCACAATGTAAAAGACAACCTTCCCCAACCCCCAATAAATAAGTATACAGACCAAAAAATCAAAAGTGCCAAGGCTGAATAACCCTGCCCTAGAGGCAGTTTGTCATAACCTCATCTGAGCTCACAAAGCATTCTGTCTTTAATTAGATGCTATTCATCTTTCTTTAACACCACAAGCTCCTAGAGCACAGAATATGTGATTTATCTATCTATACCTAATAACCTAGTTAGTCTTATCCCTTTTATAAATTTGTCAAAATATAAAAAGGTATATAGTCAGTGCACTGGGATCACTCAACAGGTGCTCTCACCCTGGGTCTATCCACTTCCTGTTTTTTTTTTTTTGGACGGGGGCAAATTACTTAAACTCAATTTCATCTGTGAAATAGAGCTCACTGCAGCTACTTCACATAAGAACTCTGAAGGTCAAATGAAACGCACATGAAATGCTTAGGTAATGGATGGCACATAGTACAAGCTAAAATGTATCAACTAACAATGCTATTCCCACACCTTTTTTTTTTTTTAATTTTTTTTTCAACATTTTTATTTATTTTTGGGACAGAGAGAGACAGAGCATGAACGGGGGAGGGGCAGAGAGAGAGGGAGGCACAGAATCGGAAGCAGGCTCCAGGCTCTGAGCCATCAGCCCAGAGCCTGACGCGGGGCTCGAACTCACGGACCGCGAGATCGTGACCTGGCTGAAGTCGGACGCTTAACCGACTGCGCCACCCAGGCGCCCCAATCCCACACCTTTTTATGTTGCCAAAATAAGCAAAAAGAAGCTAAAGGTGGGGGGCAGGAGGTAGTGAAGAAATTTTAGAAGCAGAAAACATTAGTATTCAGCAAGTCAATTAATTATATAAGCAACATATGACTGCCTTCCCTTTATAACATTTTTCTCATCACTTGCTGATTTCAAAATAGTACTTGTATTTATTTGAAATTCAAAACAATGCTGTAACATTTATTAGGAACCCAAATCTGTGTTTACTACTAAAATTAATTTAACTTAGGTACAAACTTATTTTATCTGTTTATCTAAGCAGTAACGCTGTATTATAAGTGAAGTATCACTAACTTCACAATTTTACCATCAAATAAGGAAGACACTAGTTTAAATTTTCACAATGAGTATACCTGAACATCTGATGTTATGGAATGTTAGGTTAGGATATTACATGTTATGTGTTACACAGCACTTACGAATGCTCTTTCAACTAAGAATTGGTGACGGTGTATGGGTCGATTTTGGCAAAAATTCAGTAACAAACTTCGGGTGAACAGTAGTCAGTATTTGGCATAGCACCTTATACATAGTAACTGTTCAATAATGTTAAGAGAAATCCAATGAAGGAATCCTCAGGTCTGGGAAACTTTATCACAGTACAGACTGGCATTGGTAGTAGTAGTAGTAGTAGTAGTAGTAGTAGCAGCAGCAGCTACCAGGGTGATACCAGTCAGAATCTTTCATCTTCCCTCACCAAAACTGTTCAACTCTGCTTACTGGAAAATATTTTTCCCATGGAAAGAAAGACATGGATTTTCAAGGGCTGTGGTACCCATTTAAAACTAAAAGGAAGATGAACCTCTGTATGCTTGCTGCTGGGGAAAGCAATCATTGTTGATGTCTCCAAATTTACTGATTACCTCTGTTCTAACTGTAGTAAAACCTGCATATGAAGAATGAACAGTTTTCACCCATTTGGTTCTCAGTAGGGAATTTCAGTCTTTAGAAATGTCTCAAACTTGCCATTCAAGACTTGTTCACTGTTTCGGGGGGCCTGGGTGGCTCAGTGGGTTAAGCATCTGACTTCAGCTCAGGTCATGATCTCACGGTTCATGAGTTTGAGCTCCACGTTGGGCTCTGTGCTGACAGCTCAGAGCCTGGAGCCTGCTTCAGATTCTGTTACCTCCCCCTCTCTCTCTGCCCCTCTCCAGCTTGCATGCTGTCTCTCTGTCCCTCAAAAATGAATAAACATTAAAAAAAATTTCTTTAAATACTTGTTTACTGTTTATTTCTAATTTATGAAACAAAATTAGGGGCGCCTGCGTGGCTTAGTTGGTTAAGCATTCAACTTTTGGTTTCAGCTGAGGTCACAATCTCACTGTTTCGTGGGTTCAAGCCCTGCATTGGGCTCTATACTGACAGTGTGGAGTCTGCTTGGGATTCTCTCTCCCTCTCTCTCTCTGCCCCTCTCCCACTCGTGTTGTGTCTCAGAATAGACATACAAACTTAAAGAAAAATCTTATAAATTAAAAAAAAAAAAACCTCCAGCTAAGTGGGATATTAAATTGGAGAATTTGATACTAAAATAATATGGAAAAGGGATTTATCTTATTTTAACTTCATAGAAAACATCTATCCAGGATAAGGAAGATCAACTGGTATAACTTGGTCTTAATCAAAAGACATGCTAGCAAAAAGTTATGCCCCAATACTACCTTCAATAATGAACTCAATTCCTAGGCCTAAACCTACTCTTCAAATATTAACTTGGTAGGCATGATAATAAGTCCACAAACTATAGAAGGCAATCTCAATTAAATATTTTACTTCATTTTTTTCTCTTGGTTTTGAATAGGCATGAGAAATAAGAGAAATGCACTTTGTGTATGTCTCATTCATTTCTGTCGTCACAAAAAAAATGTACCATCTGTACAACAAATTAGGTACTCTGCTTCTGTTTTTACTTTAAAGAATTATCAAAGCCCTCAATTTTTTGTAAATTAATATATCCAAATCACATGCATTACAACATTATTTAATACAGTCAATAGATTCTTCAACATTTCATGCAGTTTAAGACAAAATTATTCTTTTTTTTTAAATTTTTTTTTCAACGTTTATTTATTTTTGGGACAGAGAGAGACAGAGCATGAACGGGGGAGGGGCAGAGAGAGAGGGAGACACAGAATCGGAAACGGGCTCCAGGCTCTGAGCCGTCAGCCCAGAGCCTGACGCGGGGCTCGAACTCACGGACTGCGAGATCGTGACCTGGCTGAAGTCGGACGCTTAACCGACTGCGCCACCCAGGCGCCCCAAGACAAAATTATTCTAAAAACCACAAGAAATCTCTATTAGCTTTATACTGAAATTACTGTGAAACACCAAACATAAAACATCCAAAAACTATTTATTAACCTCTACAGACAGCTATAAAAGCATCATAACCAAACAAAAATTTAAGTTATGATTCTAATTTGTAAGAGGTCAGCATTAAAGTTTGTTTACATTTTAAAGCAAATTACACTTTTAAAATCCTCTCTTCTCATATATACATACATACATTTAGAGGCCACATATTTAGGAATTAGATGTATTTATGGAAATTAACCAATTATACATAACATTTATAATTTCACAAACATAATACTACTGGAAATTTTTTGAAAAAATTCTGGCCTTAATATGTAAATTTAAAAAATAAAAAAAAAAACCTAAGAATAATTATTTTCCCTATATCTAATATTCTCTGTCAATGAAAAATATTATCAGCATTTATTCCTCTCATACAACTTCTACAAAAAAAAAAGTAATCAAAATGTAACATAAAATTATTTCTTAGTTACATCGAGAAGTCAAAGACACATAGAATCTAAACTTTCAGAGTAGTTAGCTATTCTCAAAAGTATTCTGGAAAATGCACTGAGCAATACGATTCAAATATAGCAAGTGGCTCTAACAGTTCACTAATGTATCAAAAGCTTAGAAAACGAATATAAAGTGTTAGTCTTTCTTTAAAAGGCTAATGTCTATTAACAGCTTAAAACATGGCACAGTAGGGGGTTAATATGTTGTTGTCTGAATCACTTTCATCAGTTTAAGTACCTATTAGTCCTTATTAGCAATGTGCTAGCAAGGTGCTATTGGTCTTTTAAAGTTTTTTCTGCTTCTTCTTAAGTCTATCTGGCCAGAAAGATTCTTTGGCAATAATGCAATAATTTGACAATTATGTTTTGAAACATAAAGTTTAGATTTTTTTTCCCTTTGGATTTTAGGGTTTCGAATGTTAGGTATTTGAAAAATGTTTTCTTTTAGGACTCTGTTCAAGATTTAAATTGCTCAGCACATCTGTATACCTAATCTTTTTCCATCTTAAAATTTTCAACAATATGAACATATTCTCCAAAATTTCTTCAGCAGGGAGAAATCAAGATCAGTCTTCTCAGAAACCAAAACAATTCACATGCTCTCCTAAGAACACTAACATAGAAATGAATACAAAATTAATGTTCACAAAGTAAAACTGCCTGTTTGTTCAATTAACTTAGTTCTAGGATAACCAAAAATTATTCTTTAAATATCACAAATTTATTGTTTAAAAACTGAAATTCAAATGATAAAACTGAAAAATATCTTCGTGAACCTAGTTTCAAGGACCAAACTGAATAAAATCTAAAATTTTTTTTAACAGTTTAGCATAGAAAAGTCATTCTGATTAGAGTGTAATGTAGTAATTTCAAAAAGTTTTCCAGCTCTGGCTCTACCAATAATTAGCTGAGTAATCCTGAACAAATTATCTACCTCTCTTTTCTGTTTCTGTTGAGGGTGGGGACGGGCAAATTGTTTTTCAAAACCTATGTTTTGAAAGACATAAATGTAGATACTTTTGCAAGCACAAAATATCCCTAGAAGGATACACACATACACACAAATGAGTAATGAGGGGCACCTGGGTGGCTCAGTCAGTTGGGCATCTGACTTCGACTCAAGTAATGATCTTGCAGCCTCTGAGTTCAAGCCCCACATTGGGCTCTCTGGGCTCAACGCTGAGCCTGCTTCAGACCCTGTCTCCCCGTCTCTCTGCCCCACCCCACCCCCAAAATAAATAAAAATGTAAAAATAATTTTTAAAAAATGAATAATGAAGTCGGGTCCAAGAGGGCAAAACTGGGTGGCTAGTGCACAAGGGCAGCAGACACATATTTCACTGAATATCTTTTTGTGCCTTTGGAGTTTTATACCATGTCTATACTGAAAATTGTTCAAAAAACTGTTCTAATGTATTTTAAAATATTTTAAAGGGAGATGAAGGGTAAGACACAGTTACTGTTTTCAAGAAACAATGTCACAGAGAGTAACTGGTTCATTTGACAATATTTACCAAGAGTCTTTTTTGCACCAGACCTCTGGAGAATGTGTCCCTGCCTTCATGGAGCTTATATCCTAGGGGAGATTCATGTACAACACTAGCCAGAGAAAGAAAGTCTAGTCCAAATAAAGCAATAATTAGAGAGCAGACTTCTGACACTCCTAATTTTCATATCACTACCCAGAAATCAGTGAAAACAGTCTGAGTTCCCCTAAAACAGATTTGCAGTAGCAAAAGGAATTGTGACAGAAGTAAAGAGAAGTTATTAGAAGCAGGAATAGTAAGAGACACATAAATAGCTGATATTACATGAAAGCAAGAGATAGAAAAAAATTTACAGTAAACATGAAACCAAGTTATCAACACAGTATAATGCAAGCATTCTCCAATTAGGGCCTCAGTTATACTGTAAAGATGTTTATTATAATCAGGTTTCTAGAGATCTCAGTAGACATATTTTTCTTTTTTTTTTTTTTTAATTTTTTTTTTCAACGTTTATTTATTTTTGGGACAGAGAGAGACAGAGCATGAACGGGGGAGGGGCAGAGAGAGAGGGAGACACAGAATCGGAAACAGGCTCCAGGCTCTGAACCATCAGCCCAGAGCCCGACGCGGGGCTGGAACTCACGGACCGCGAGATCGTGACCTGGCTGAAGTCGGACGCTTAACCGACTGCGCCACCCAGGCGCCCCAGTAGACATATTTTTCATAGGAAAAATGGTATTACTTGGTGTTAAGTTTTGTTAAGTTGTCCCATAAAAGCCTATTAAAGTATGTAAGTATTCAATGTGCATGAAACACTTTTGACAGCATACTATGAATACCATGTATGGTTCTTTCTAATAAAAAAATCAGAATTTCAACTTGGATACCAAGAATGCCTCCTAATTCATTACAGTGTTTGCCAGAGAAGTGGTGATCCTTTTACCTTATAGGAGGTAGGATGAGCAAATGGAATAGAAGGGCAGAGTCTGTAAGAACAAAGGGTTATTGGAATTTCAAGGCAAGATAGGTTATCTGACATTTCCTCTTCTTCCTCTTCTCTCTTCCATTCCCTCCTAACCAAAGAATAGCACTGAACTGGGACACCTGGGTGGCTCAGAAGGTTAAGTGTTTGACTTCAGCTCAGGTCATAATCTCATGGTTCCTGAGCTTCAGCCCCTCATCAGGCTGTCTGGCGTCTGCTTCAGCACAGAGGCTGCTTCGATCCTCTGTTCCCCCCTCTCTCTCTGCTCCTCCCCCACTAGCACTTGCGCTCTCTCTCAAAAAAAAAAAAAAAAAAAAGAGAATAGCACTGAAGTGCACAAAAAGAGTTGGGAGATGAAGGAAGACAGTGTTCTTCCTTACCTCTTACACAGAGAATAAGACCTCAATATAGGACACTGAAAATGGAAGGAAACAGGCCAAAGTTGAGCCCAAACAACAGAATTTACAAAACAAAAACAAAAACAAAACAAAACAAACAAAAATAAAGAAAGAAGAGAAGGCAATCTCTAGCCAGTTCCAGTAAAGGGGAATTACTCATGATACATAGGTATAATATAAAAATATAATATATAATATAAAATAATATAACATAAAAATCAGAGTAAGGATCTCAATTACTACTCTATTGCGAATAACATTATTTCAATTCAAGGGATTTAAACACTATACAAATTTTTTGACTTGTATAACTAAAATCCAGGGGAGGATCTGCTTCAAGGTTGTCAGATTCAGCAGTTAACATCATCGAGAAATTTCCCTCTGTATCTTCACTCTGCCATCCATAACACAAGCTTCCTCTCAAAGCCAGATTCTCCAGTGCTAAAGGAAGGCTGCCAGCCACGGAATACTTCTGTGCCAGAATTCTAAGCAAGAGTTCTGAAATGTACCTTGTTTAGACCAGCCTAAATTATATGTCCACCTGGAATTAATTCATCATCAGAAAATGGAATCTGATTGGCTAAAACCACTCAAAGGCCCACTACTACAGCTGGAGGTGAAGCAGTTACCCCAAACAACATGGCTAGGTGTATGTGGATGAGGATGGGGGATACTGACATGAAACTGCAGGCAGATTCAAAAGAAAAAACAGATATTGAGAAAAGAGCCACAGTGTTCACTACATGATGTTACAAATGAAGATCTAGAGTTATCAAAAAGTATATGTACAATACTGCCCATTTATAAGACAGAAAATCATTATAAGAATTATCCTTTTTACAAACAAAAGCCAAAGTTGACTCCTGACATTACTTTTATTTAATCTAATACTAGAAATGCCACAACAGTTTAAAAAGAGTAATACAGGGGCACTTGGGTGGCTCATTTGGCTAAGTATCGACTTTGGCTCAGGTCATGATCTGGAGGTTTGTGTGTCTGAGTCAAGCTCTGTGCTGACAGCTCAGAGCCTGGAGCCTGCTTCAGATTCTGCGTCTCCCTCTCTCTCTCTGCCCCTCCCCCACTCACGCTCTTTCTCAAAAATGAACATTAAAATTTTTTTTAAAATAAAGAGAGTAATATAAATATAGAAAATAAAAATATCTATTTTGAGACCTATATATTTTCTAATTCCAATAGGATATATAAAAGAAAATATAGGGGCGCCTGGGTGGCTCAATCGGTTGGGCCGCCGACTTCGGCTCAGGTAATGATCTCGCGGTCCGTGAGTTCGAGCCCCGCGTCGGGCTCTGTGCTGACAGCTCAGAGCCTGGAGCCTGTTTCGGATTCTGTGTCTCCCTCTCTCTGACCCTCCCCCATTCATGCTCTGTCTCTCTCTATCTCAAAAATAAATAAACGTTAAAAAAAAAATTAAAAAAAAAAGAAAATATAAATGAATAGAAACAAACTCCTGTTCCCACAGGTAGAGAAGATTAAGGGTATGTACATCTACTAGATTTTTAAACCTATGATGACAATTACAAAATTTATGGAATGGGTTAAAAATTAAACGTTATCAACAATAAATTAAAATCCTTCTCTAGAAATGCGAAACTTAAGAACTTAAGGTATCATGTATCAGAATGAACAGATATCACTATCTCGAAAAGGTATCTGTACTCCCATGTCCACTGCAGCATTATTTACAATCGCCAAGACATGGAAACAACCTAAGTGGCCAGTGACAAATGAAGAGATAAAGAAAATGTGGTACCATACGTAAGCTGGCCTTGAAACACAGGGTTTGAACTGCATGGGTTCACTTATACACGAGGTTTTTATTGATACAGTACAGTACTGTAAATGTATTTTCTCTTATGATTTTTAAAATAACATTTTCTTTTCTCTAGCCTGTTATTGAAAGAACACTACTTATAATACATATAACATACAAAATATGTGTTAGTTGACTGTTCATGGAATCAGTAATGATTCCAGTCAGTAGTAGGCTATTAGTAAAGTTTTGGGGGAATCAAAAGTTATAAGTGGATTTTCAACTGTGCAGTGTCCCAACCTCCACACTGTTCAAAGGTCAACTGTATATATACATATAAAATGGAATATTATTCAGCCACAAAAAGAAGAAAATTCTGCCATCTGCAACAACATGGATGGACACTGATGGCATTATGCTCAGTGAAATAAACCAGACAGAGAAAGGCAAACACTGTATGATCTCACTTTTATGTGGAATCTAAAAAACCAAACTCATTGAGATACAGAACAGATTGGTGGTTGCCAGAGTTAAGGATGGGCAAAAACAGGTAAAGGTAGACAAATGGTAAAAAAAACTCCCACTTATAAATAAGTTCTGAGGATGTAATGTACAGTATGGTTACATATAGTCACCATCAAAACAATACTGTATTATATATCTGAAAGTTGCTAAGAGAGTAGATATTAAAAAGCTCTCATCACAAGAAAACAAATCTATAATTATGTGAGGTAAGTGATACTAACTAAACTTATTGTGGTAATCATTTTGCTATACACACACACACATATATATATTAAATAATTATGTTGTACCCCTTGGATTAAACAATGTTATATGTCAATTATATCTCAATAAAACTAGAAAAAAAAACCCAAAAGAATTAACACAGTAACATAGAAAAGATGGTTTAAAAAGTAATATTGTTGGGCTTCGTTAGCCTCAGCTTCTGATCAACCCAGCACCAAGCAGGTTTTCAGGACCCATTACCCAGACCTCTCCACCTGCAAGTCTCCCCTCGCCCCCAAGGTATCCTATACAGAATGCAGCATCCCAGAAATGGACACTTTCCAAAGGACCTCCCCTTCCTCCAGGTAAAAAAATACCCTGGGTTGGCTGAGGCATACGCATTATTCTATACAAGGGAGAAGGAGGTGATTAAGTATCTGGTTAGGGGCAGCCACCTCATACCTCCTTTACTCTCTATCTATGGGGATGCTTGTTTAAAAAAATAACCAAAGGGGCGCCTGGGTGGCGCAGTCGGTTAAGCGTCCGACTTCAGCCAGGTCACGATCTTGCGGTCCGTGAGTTCCAGCCCCGCGTCGGGCTCTGGGCTGATGGCTCAGAGCCTGGAGCCTGTTTCCGATTCTGTGTCTCCCTCTCTCTCTCTGCCCCTCCCCTGTTCATGCTCTGTCTCTCTCTGTCCCAAAAATAAATAAACGTTGAAAAAAAAAATTAAAAAAAAAAAATAAAAATAAATAAAAAAATAACCAAATAACTTAATTTTTCTACAATATGAAAAGTAAATAAAAACAGTATTATTAGAGTAAAATTAAGAAGTCTACAAAGTTTTTGAAAGGATATGAATCAAGAAAAGGAACTCTCATACAATGCAACTGAAATTTTAAAATGGTACAAATGCTTTGGAAAACAGTTTAGCATTACCTAACCAAGTAGAACATTCACATACCTCATGACCCAACAATTCCATTCCTGGATAAATACCCAAGAAAAACTCTCATATACCATTACCAAAGACATGAATAAGAACACACACAGAAACACAGTTAGTAATGGGAACAATCCAAATGCCCACTGATAGAAGAATGGATAAACTGTGGTATTATCACAATTAAATAGGACACAACAGTCAAAACAGATGTACTGCACTGAAATGTAAAAATACAGATAAATCTTACCAACATAACAATCAGTAAAAAATACTAGGTCTCAGAAGATATTTTTCTTAAAAATTAAAAAGTAACTAAACAATATAATTCCTTAGCAATATACA
This sequence comes from Lynx canadensis, assembly GCF_007474595.2. NCBI lineage: Eukaryota > Metazoa > Chordata > Mammalia > Carnivora > Felidae > Lynx > Lynx canadensis. The sequence goes on from NC_044303.2 coordinate 142,060,690, forward strand.
AATGATAAAAGTATATAAAATAAAAAAGCAAGATAAATTCACTGGCCACTGGTAACTGATTCAACATCCAGCCCCTCTCCTATCCCTGGAGGTCAGGGGATGGGACCAGAAGTTCCAACTCTTTAATCACTGTTGGTTCCCTGGCAACAAGCTCCAACCTCAGGTTACCTAGGGGCTTTTCAAAAGTCATCTCCTTAACACAGAGAAAGACCTTTGTTGCTTTCTTCAGTAAGGAAATTCCAAAGTTTTAGGAGTTCTGTGTCAGGAATGGGAAGGGGGACCAAACATGTATTTCTTATTATAAATTACACTATCACAGGACACCCAAGGAGCTTTTATTTATATGAATTATATCTATTAATGTTTATTCTATTAGAAATTAAAACTAAGAAAATTTTAAAATATTTTTAAAATTAAAAAAATTAAATATATTTGTTAATTCACTTAAATGTTTCACATTTTTGCAAATTTTTTAAATGTCTGTACTAATAGAAGCATCTACATTTTCCTATCTTCTGCATTCAGTCTATTGCAATACCACATACCATATAGCCCCTGGAAAACTCCACTGTACAACTGTGAGCAAAAGAAAGTGAAAAAGGCAATGTCTCAGTTTTACTATGAAAATAACTTATCTTGCAGACACACTGAAAGGGTCTCAGAGACCCCAAGGGCTTCCTGGACCATACTTCGGAAACCACTAGTCTAGTGAATTGAACAGATAATATATGTTTAGCACTACCTTACCAAAACTAGTAACAGACAAATGCTTTGAGAACACAGACAAGGAAACACTCACTTTGGAGACAGACAGGGAAACTTCTACAGAGGTGTTACCATTTGATCTGAGACTCAAGTCCTTACACACTAGACCCCATAAGAACTGTACGCTCTCCCTCCTACTTTTTGGTGTATCTCCTACCCCTCTTCTTCTATCTCACTTGGTTGCTCCTCAAACTAACCAACCTTGCTCTCTTTTTTAAGCCTTTGTATTTACTATTTCTTCAGTCTAAAAGGCTCTTCCCGCATACATCCCATGGTATCCTTGCCACACCTGGCCATCCTGAAGGTTAAAGGAAAGCTCTTTTCATACACCTATAATCCACTCAGGGCCCACTTCTTGGGAAATTCTGCCTTACACTAGCTGTTATACATGTGTATTAGGAACTATATTTAATAAAGCATTATATGGTAGCATTGTTTATAAAAGTGAAACACTGAGTGGGAAAAAAAATCCCTACATATCCATCAAGACAAGAATGAAAAAAAACCACACTAGTACATTCACACAAGAGAATGAATTAGAGCTACATTTCAACATGAGTAAGTCTCGAAAATAGAAACATGAATATGCATAAAAAGCAAGTAAGATTTCTACAGTTAAATAGGAGTATTTAATAGATGAGTATTTATGAATTTATGAATATACTATTTACAATTTTAAATCTCTTAATTTATATTTTGAGAGCTAACACATGATTTAAAATTATAAGAATTTCCCCCATCCTGGTCTTTCCTTCAGTTGTACAGCTTCCCTTCCAGGAGATAACCAATATGACTAATTTCCTGTGTATCCTTCCAGATATATTTTGTTATATAAAGTTAAGTTCACAGAACAATACTATAATATGGCTTATATATCTCCAATATAAATTAAAAGTTTAAAAAATATGCATGGAAATAAAAAAAATTTCAGAATAAAAATTACTTATAGGCAAAGAGGGAGAGGAACTGACTCAGAAAGGGGCACTTCAAATGTGCCGATAGTGTTTCATTTCAGGTTTATTATATTTCCTTTAGATTTGTTTGTATACATGAAATAATTATTTTTCTTCATAAAAGAAAACATGAAGAGCATCAGATTTGAGAAGGTAGTTTGGTGTCAGATGGAGTAAAAACATACTAAAATAAGACATTCATTCTTTTTTTTTTTTTAATGGCCACAGATTCTTTTTTCTTTTCTTTTTTTTTTTTTTTTTAACTTGGTTTATTTTGAGAGAGAGTGTGTGAGCAGGGGAGAGTCAGAAAGAGAGGGACAGAGAGCATGTCTCAGGGAGACATGCTGCCAGCCCAGGGCTGGACATGAGGCTCAATCCCACGACCATGAGATCATGACCTGAGCCAAAATCAAGAGTTGGATGTTTAACTGACTGAGGTACCCAGGTGCTCCTCATTCAAAAATGAGTCCAAAGCTCAGGGTAAAGCTAGAGATTGGGGATTTACATAAAGTAATACTTGAAGTTCTAAGAATAAATATTCAGATACATGTACACTGCATAACTTAAAAGCACACATTCCTTAAGGACTAAGCCCAAAACTTGCTATTTTTAGTTTCTCTGCAATACCACCTACTGCCCGTAAGATTTCAATTTACCAATATCCCTACTATTTATCTTAGATTAAAAAAAACAAAAAAACAAAAAAAATCAAAATAACCTGGAATGGGTGAGCCTATTTTTGTCAGTAAACGAACAATGGGCAGTAACACACATATTTAATAGGTATGAATATTTATGAATTTATGAATAGTTATACTATTTAAAAGTTAAATTTCTTAATTTATATTTTAATAGGTAACACACACACCTACCTCTACTAAATTAGAATAAAGAGAGTGTTCTAGTTAGTTCTAGGTAAACTACAAAATCTTTCTTTCTTTATTTTACAGAGAGAGCATGAGCTGCAGAGAGGGGCAGAAGGAGAAAGAATCTTAAGCAGGCTCCATGCTCAGTGCACAGCCCTCTGCAGGGCTTGATCCTACACACCTGGGATCATGACCTTAGCCAAAATCAAGAGTCAGACACACAACTGAGCACGCAGGCACCCCAAAACCTTTCTTGATCGAATATTAATAATTAAAAATTTTATAGTTGGGGCACATGGGTGGCTCAGTTGGTTAAGCATCCGACCTCGGCTCAGATCATGATCTCATGGTTCATGATTTCGAGTCCCATGTCGGGCTAACAGCTCAGAGGCTGGAGTCTGCTTAGAATTTTGTGTCTCCCTCACTCTCTGCCCCTCCCCTCTTTGCACTCTCTCTCTCTCAAAAATAAACATACATTAAAAAAATTTTTTCTTCTACAGTAGCCTCCAAGGGCTTCTATAGTAGCCATTTCATAGTTTAAAAAATGCTATAAAGTGTTAACTTTTAAACAAATCCTTGATATAAATGTATTTATTTTATTTCTCTAATAAAAGTACTATCCAGGGGCGCCTGGGTGGCTCAGTCGGTTAAGTGCCCGACGTCAGCTCAGGTCAGGATCTCGCGGTCCATGAGTTCGAGCCCCGCGTCGGGCTCTGGGCTGATGGCTCAGAGCCTGGAGCCTGCTTCCGATTCTGTGTCTCCCTCTCTCTCTGCCCCTCCCCGTTCATGCTCTGTCTCTCTCTGTCTCAAAAATAAATAAAAACCTTAAAAAAATTTTTTTAAATAAAAAAAAATAATAAAAAAAATAATAAAAGTACTATCCTGACAAGCCTGTGACGGTTGTGATTACTTAGAGCTGTTTTGTTGCTCTTGAAGTTAAACTAGAGTATTCATGAACTTTCCTCATCTCAAAGTCTCTCACTGTTATAAAGTAAACTTCTGTTTTCAGATCCTTGAGCTGTTCCCCTTCATATAATTGACCTCTTCTCTAGTTTCGTCCATTCCTTCACTCAACTGACAAGTATGTATTAAATTCCTACTTTGTGAAAAACAATATATTATACACTACCCCTCTGGTCCCTAAAAAGGTGAGAAGAACTACACAGCCTTAAGAAAATCTTTGTATATCTTGACATAATGCAGAGTCCTTAGAACTTAACATCCTAGGTTGGGATATCAAAATACAATACTGTACCAGTAACCTAAGTGGAAATACATTTCAGTAGACGAGAGGTCTTCAAAAGTTTCATAGAGTGTAGACATTTTTCAGGCAATGGATGCCATACTAAAAGGATGCCATTTAGTACTATTTAGAAGCTGAGCATCATTCAGTCAAAAAGTACATGCTTACCTTGTTCTGATAACCTTTACAGACAACCTCTGAGTCAGAGCATTATCTGTGTATACATATACACACATAAGGTTCCCTAAGATGCTTCTTTAGCACAGGTGAAAGGATCTCAAAAACAACAATGAATAGGGAACTCAGTTAAAAACAAAAGATAAAGGAGGGTTTGGAAATAACTATAGTTAGCATTAGAATTGTTAGAACATTGCTCTTTGGTCTCAGCTGCAGAACAAGGGAGGGGACATCATCATTTGGAAAACACAGCAATGAGACACACAAGCTGTGACCCTGCTACAGCTCTAAGGCCTACCACCTTCAGAAGTCAATCTGTGGCAAATGTGGCTGTCCTGCCAAGGATAAGAAAAAGTATAACCGGAGCGCCAAAGCTAAAAGCTGAAATACCACTGGGACTGGCTGAATAAGGCACCTAAAATTGTATACTGAAGATTTAGGCATGGATTCATGAAGGAACACTACCTAAACCCAAAAGGGTAGCTGTTGTGCCATCCAATTCATCTTAAGGATTTCAATGATTAATAAGATACATGTTCTGGTTTTTAAAAAAATGTAAGAATGTATTTTGATACTTGTGGCGAGTCATTTATAGATTTTAGGATAAGGTATCTCAAAAACTCACTCCCTTGACTACTCTTCCCTATAATAAACTTTACAAAAGTGCAGTAAGAGTGAAACTGGCCTTGTTATATTGTGTTAATAATAGTGACAGTATTTTTTAAACTGTTAAAAAACAAGGTCACTGATATAAACAGATTTTGGGGGAAGTAGAGCATCACTGCCTCAGCTATTTTATAGAAGGATGACCATTATAAAGATCTACAGATGACTCAAAAACACAAGCTTCATATTCCTCCCTTCTCTCTCTGCAGCCTATGAGTGAACAGGACAACTAAAAAACAAATTATCACAATTTAAAAGAAATCAAGTTCCACAGTCTATCCAGCTAATTGGCAAACATTCATCTTTACGTCCTCTATCCACATTGTTTGTATGTCTACAGAATGGTGATGATGATAATAATGACAGCAGTTAACATATTAAATATTTACTAACAATCAGGCTTTTGGGCCAAATGCTTTATATGATTACCTTACTTAATTCTCTTAACAATGTAAGAAAGATATTATCTATCATTAACCCATTTTTCAGCTAAGAAAACAGTGGGTTTTTAAAATATTTTTTAAATGTTTATTTATTTTTGAGAGACAGAGACAGAGTGTAAGTGGGGAAGGGTCAGAGAGAGAGACACACACACAATCTGAAGCAGGCTCCAGGCTCTGAGCTGTCAGCACAGAGCCTGACATGGGGCTAGAACTCACACACTGTGAGATCATGACCTGAGCCAAAGTTGGATGCTTGACTGAGCCACCCAGGTGCGCCGAAAACTGTGGCTTTTAAAGATTAAGTAACTTGCCCAGGGTCACATATGTAGCATGTATTAAGTGGAGCCTGGGACTCCATTTGTTTAACTCCAACTGCAACAATAAATAGCTATAGTAACTATTACACTGTCACACTGTAATTCAGTACCTCCCCACTGCTTATTACATCAAATCCTTACAGACTAAGGTTCCATTCATTCATTTGTCCACTGAAAAGACTTTTGTCGCGCATTTATTATGTATCAACACTATACCAGGTGAATTAGCCATGTAGGTTCTGAGTGAATCTGCTAAATAAACGATCTCTGAATCATTCATATCATTGATGTTATTTAAAAATCAGGTCTACTTGGGCAAATAAGACAGCATCATAATAGTAAATATATTATGGGAATGGAATTCTGAAATCACACATCCAAGCATTTATATTCTTTTTCTTTAAATTTTTTTTAATTGGGGGGGGGGGTAGGAGGAGAGGGAGAGGGAGGGAGGGAGGGAGGGAGGGAGGGAGGGAGGGAGGGGAAGGGGGAGGAAGGGGGAGAGAGAGAGAGAGAGAAAGAATTCCAAGCAGGTTCCATGCTCAGCACACAAGCCTGATACAGGGCTCAATCCCACAACCCTGGAATCATGACCTGAGCTGAAATCAAGAGTTGGAAGCTCAAAAAACTGAGCCATCCAGGCGCCCACCCGCCCCCACCCAGGCATTTATATTCTAAGGGATGTGGATTAGTTATTATTTTTTTCTTTTTTTTTCTGTTGTGGACTAGTTATTATTAACAAAATTTTCCAACCTTGCTCACTACAGGTTTTCAAAATTTCCTACCAAACGAAAAATGCAATGAAGACAGAATACATTCATTCATACTCTCTCTCTCTCTCTCTCTCAGGTCAAAAGATCTTTCATTTCCACATTCAACTTATAGAATAATATAGCTTGTGTTGGGAAAACCACAGTCATGAGTGGCCTTAGCTTTCTCTCTTTCCAGCTTGAAAAGACATCTGGTTGCCAGCTGTGTAGTTCCTGAAAGTCACTGCTTGCCAAGTAGTTGGCAGAAGGTGGCAATCCTGAAGATTGCTAACCACCTGCAATCCATTTTGACACTGCCTTTGACCACTGCTTTGGAGAGCTGAATATATTACAGAGATTCCAAAAGGAGTTGGCTAAACTTCAAGGCAAAAAGTTGGCCATTTTAGCTGAACTTAACTTTAACTCAAAGGGGATATGATGTGGGAGAAGAGAAGATAAAAAAGCTACTAAAGCGTACAGGAAATTTACAGGGCTATGTCCTGAACCTCTCCTAGATATTGTCCACCATACTTCTACCCATCTTTACTTTAAATATAAGAAGTATATTTCTCTAGAGCTAGAGGAGGAAAACTACATCTATGTCTAGGCAAATATGTGTCATTCCTATTTTTTACTTTTATGTCAGTATAATATATATATTCACTATACACACATAATGTATGTCAATATATTATATACATTATATATGAATATATATTTAACAACATGGAAATTTTACTTAACTTGTATGTTGTTTTTATGTTTGCTGTACCTAGTATATATGTGTTATACACAGTTGTATATCAGAGGTAAAGGTATAAAACTCAGGAAGGTGCCAGAGTTTCGGAAAGGTGCTTGCTTTATATATATATATATATAAAAAAAAAATCAATACAATTTCCCCACTGATTCATGATGTAAAATTCTATAATCAAGGCTTGTAGATTTGTAATTATGGTATGTCAGCTACATTTAAACAAGAGTGTTAAAAGATTGTTAAAGTTAAACTAACACAATTGCAGTGTGAATTGTCCTAGTCTCATTCTAATCTACTGGTGTCACTTTCATTTAATCAGAGGAAAACTATGGGCCAATGTCAGTGCTATTTCCAATGCCCTAACATTCTTTGTTCACATTGGATTTTAAGCCATTACCAATCCAAAATGGTTATAAAAAGATATATTTAAGAAAGTATTTTTAATCAATTAATTCACTTACCAGTGGGCTAGTTTAGCAAACTTTATCAAAAATAGGTTTTATGTTAAATGGATGAAAACATTTTGTTTCTGCAGAAGAATTTCTTGAATTTACCATAAATCTAGTAAAAACATTTTATTTTCTCAACACAAATCTTATTTGGGAACTTACAGGAGACATGTCATTGAGCTGAAATACCATATCAACATTTAAAACATCAAGCCTGTATTTTCTTCTACTTTAGTGAAAGTAGTATTTTCTAAATCACTAACAATTCTAACAATTCTAAATCACTAACATTTTCTAAAGTATTTTCTAAATCACTAACAATTTAAATTAATACAGAAAACTACTCTGGCAAGGACTCCTATTTATAGGACACAGTTAAGGACTTTTTAAAAAAATATTTTTAATGTTTATTATTTATTTTTGAGAGAGAGAGAGAGGGAGTGAGTGTGAGCAGTGGAGGGGCAGAGAGAGAGGGAGACACAGAATCTGAAGAAGGCTCGAGGCTCTGAGCTGTGAGCACAGAGCCCACGAACCTCAAGATCATGACCTGAGCCTAAGTCAGATGCTTAAACTGACTGAGCTACCCAGATGCCCCAGTTAAGTTTTAATTTGAGCAAGGTAAAACACTGGATTCACAGTTGTAATAGCAAATAGCTTCCACATAAATCATGGCACACACATAACAGTGCTATGTTAGTTGAGGCACTAATCCAAATCATCCTGGTTTGCCTGAGATTTTCCCACTATTAGCACCAAAGGGTCTACATCTTGGACACCCCTTAGTCCCAGGTAAACTGGGACAACCGATGCTACCAAGACATCAAGAAAAGGGAAGAGGAAGGGGGAACTTTCAGTTCTGCACTGGAGAAAAAGAAAATTGGAGTGGTATCTGGTAACTCCCTGCTAGGGCTGCTAGATTAGCTGTGGCCCAATAACAGATACCAGTAGGTTGAGCAATCCACCTGAAACATGAATCTGTACCTTTAAAATGCTCCTGCCAGACTCAAACCTAACAACGAGTCACATGTGAACAAAGGCTGCTGCTGCTCCAAGAAACTGCATGCATCTCTCAAAGCCAGAATTAGCTCTGGAAAAACAATCCTGTTACTTGGAAGGGAATATTTAGGGATTCCTCAAGTCAGAGGTTCAGTACCAAGTTAGGCTCATTGCCGTCTCTTACCTTACAAGCCATTCCTAGTAACTGGACTCTTTCCTTGTTCACAGGGATCTAACCTCTCTTTTAAAATCTATCTCTAGCAATCAGAACCTTTCCATTTGTTACCATGAAAGATAACAAAGTTTCTTCAGGTCTAGGGTACTGTGAGTGTTCTGCCTGTTTCCTTAGGGCTAAACGAATGCCCTTGAAACTTGCTTCTAGTTTCCTAATGTGGCTGCCATCTCTAGACCGCCGTCACCATTTGGCCAACATGCTGAAACTCACAGTTTTCATTTATTGATCTCTCTGTTGCCAAATACCACCATCTACTTATTGCCTATTTCCATAATCTCACAACATTCCACCTCCCTACTCAGATTTCTTCCTAAAACCCACTACAGGGAACTTTTGGATCACCTGAAGTAGCACATTGATTACAGACACTAAACTAAGGATCCACCCTCCCTAGGCCAGTCCACCCAAACTGAACTCTAGGACTAATACCTAGAATATAATTCTAATGGCTCTCAATTCCTGGAGAGAAAACTGAAGGAATTGGGAGACATGAATGACTTTAAATGTCTTCTTTCAAATAAAAGTTGTCATTTGTTTTTTTTTTAATGTTGTTTGTTTTTTTTTTTTTTTTTTTTTTTTTTTGAGACAGAGCATGAGCAAGGGAGGGGCAGAGAGAGAGGGAAACACAGATTCTGAAGCAGGCTCCAGGCTCTGAGCTGTCAGCACAGAGCCTGACACAGGGCTCGAACTCATCAACCTCGAGATCATGACCTGAGCTGAGCTGAAGTCGGGCACTCAACCCACTGAGCCACCCAGGCACCCCTAAAAGTTGTCATTTCTGAAGAGAAATGAGTCTATGAGCAATAAGCATCTCACTAGAAAAAAGGTGCTGGAAAAGAAAATGGTTTTTAGACCACTGCTTTAAAAAACCAGTGAACAGGGGCGCCGGGGTGGTTCAGTAGGTTAAGCCTCCAACTTTGGCTCAGGTCATGATCTCAGGGTCTGTGACTTTGAGCCCCAGGCTCTCTGCCATCAGCACAAAGCCCGCTTCAGATCCTCAGTCCTCTTCTCTCTACCCCTCCCCAGCCTGCACACAAGCGCACACTCTCAAAAATAGTTTAAAAAAGAAAGAAAAGAAAGAAAGAAACCAATGAACCAAATCCTACTCACAAAACCAAGAACATATCCAAATCATGAAACTAATCAAGTCTTTGAAACTAAATTTAAAGAGAGAAATGCATACCTCTTATGACTTTTTTTTTTTTTTAAGTTTATTTACTTTGACAGCAAGCAGAGCATGCAAGCAGGGAATGGACAGAGAGAGGGAGTGAGAGAGAATGTCAAGCAGGCTCTGCACTGTCAGCACGGAGCCCAATGCAGGGCTTGAACTCACAAATCGTGAGATCACAACCTGAGCTAAAATTAAGAGTTGGACACTTAACCAACCGAGCACCCAGGCACCCCTTATGAAAAATTTAAATATACATAGAGAAGAACATAAAGAAGCTCATGATCATTCAGCCACCAATTATTAATATGTTGCTGTATCTGGATTATCTACTTTTTTCTTTACTGAAGTAAAATGTAGAATTTAAAAAGTAGAACACTAAGACAAAAGATGGAAAGAGTCACAGAAAAATAATTTTCTGGCAAAAAAATAACAGAAGAGAGATCAGGAACAACATTTATGGATTTAGATGGTTGTCTACCAAGGTAAAATATGAGTAATGAACAATCAGAAGTTACAGGTTTTTTTAAAAGAACATATCTCCTTTCAGTAGGAAAGGGTAGCTCATTAGAAAATCCATGGGAAAAAAATGTCTGATAGACATTTCCGTTAATTTATAACCAATCTGAGTAAATATGTACATTTTAAGTAAAAAGTAAATTATGAAGGAGTTCCACAAAAATGATAAATTTTTTGTACTGAAGTACAAGGAATCAAAATTAAAGTCTGATAATGCTCTACTAGTGAAATAAACTGAAAACCAAACCTTATTTCCAAGCAGTTTCCTTAAGTATTTGGCAATTTTTGAGAGCCTAAAAACTGAGCTTATTATCTAAATGGGTGTATTTTCTCTACAGTATGTATTATAAGCATATAACTACTTGAACTAACTTTACAAACTAGTATGGATCATTAGGATAAGAAATGACAAGGCGTGGGGCGCCTGGGTGGCGCAGTCGGTTAAGCGTCCGACTTCAGCCAGGTCACGATCTCGCGGTCCGTGAGTTCGAGCCCCGCGTCAGGCTCTGGGCTGACGGCTCAGAGCCTGGAGCCTGTTTCCGATTCTGTGTCTCCCTCTCTCTCTGCCCCTCCCCCGTTCATGCTCTGTCTCTCTCTGTCCCAAAAATAAATAAACGTTGAAAAAAAAAAATTAAAAAAAAAAAAAAAAAAGAAATGACAAGGCGATATAGGTAATTAACCGAAAACTACCTCTAGGAGTCATTTTTCGTGACTCTTGGCCTAAAGAACTCTCCACTATACCCTGGTAATTCTGCCAAATAGATTTACTAAAACGACCTAACAAATCTGGCAAAAATGAACAACGGAAGGTGAGTGATAGTGCAAATTATTTACACTTTCTATTATACATGTCAGTTCTCCTCCTATTTCACACATTTAAAAAAATACTCTGTTTTAGAGCATTGTAGCTTTAGTTGTAGATCAGAAACTTTTCCCTGTTCTGTTTTCCTGCTTCTTTTCCCTGTTCTGCCATTAAGTAGCACAAATTTAGTTTTTCCATTTTAACTTCACTAAACCTCAGCTTCTCACTTCTCAAACAGGAACACACACAATACTATTAGTTAACATTTACCAGCCACTGGCTACTTGCCACATGCTGTGTTAGAACAGCACAGCAGGTGTGGGTACTAACTCCATTTTACAGATGAGGAAACCGAGGCACGGTGCAACGTCATGTATTCAACAATAGGCAACAACCGGCAGAATCCAGATCTGAACCCAAGCTGTCTCACCTGAGCAAAGGCTGTGCATTTAACTACTACTCATACTACCTTCTTACTGCCTTGACAGTAAAGCTTCTAGGAAAGTACAGTGCAAAACTGTACTAAGCCTCAGAGGCAATGCACCTATTTAAGTGAATTTATCCTTCCTTTTGCCTTGCCCTTCCTCTGGTGGCAATAACAAAGAGAGGAGAAGTGGGCGAAGAGGAAGAAGCCAGAAGGCTAGGAGTAGACGTTTGTTTCTGCTGCAAAATAAGCTGCTACTTCAGCGGGCTGTTTATCTTTTCTCTGGGAATGCCTCATCAAAAAGTCTGGTGTCCCTGGGTCTGAACCGTGAAGGTCTAAGAAGCACTGAAGGGTCTAACAGCACTCAGCGCTACGGGCCAATTACAGGACTGGCCTGCCCTGCCCAGGCGAGTTATTTAAACAGCATCCACAGGCTCTGGGCGAGCTTCGGGGAAGCCGACGGGGGAGAGTCAGGCCGCAGAAGTTTGAGGACTGTACTGGAAGTTCATGTCCCAGTTCTCAGAGGCTCCGAGTCCCGCCTCTCCGGGTCACAGGGCCCCAACAAGGCCTCATTTTTTGATGAGGGCTGGGCTATCGGCGTCCCCTCTAAACTTCAGAAGGGGCTTGCGTGTCCACCTGAGGGCAGGCAATGGACTGAATCCGCCTCCCTCCAGTCAACTTGGGCAGGGAGACCCGCGCGGTGACCCAAACCGGCGCCCCCTCCGGCTGCGGGGCGCCGCCCCTCCACCCCCCTCGCGGCCGCTCCCAGGGCTCCCCCACCGCGGGCTCCCGAGGGGCGGGTCCGCGCCGACCCTAGTCGCCCAACGGTTCGGTTCTGGAGGAGAAAGGCAGGGGGAGGGGCGTGTCCCGGCTCGCGGGCTCTGGCACTGAAGCGTCCCCGCCGCGTCCTGGCCCCGGCCCCGGCCCCGCCGGCCGCGGAGCCCCAGGTGAGGCCTGGAGCCGGGAGCCCGCCTCAGGCCTGCGCTCCGCCCGGCCTCTCGGGCCGCCATGAGGCGAAGGAGAGGAGGCGCTGACGTGTGCGCCGCTTGCGGCCCCTTACCGCTTCACTACGCCGGTTTTGATCTTGATTTGTCTCACGCGAGGATCGGCCATGATCCCTCGAGCGCCGCGGGAAGGAGGGGTGGAGAGCCGGCGTAACCGTGGAGGAAAACGGCGCGGAGGAGGCGGTAGTATCGGCGTAGTGGACGCGGCCTGGCGCGCATGCGCAGACTCCGGCGCGGCCCTGCCCCCCGGGCTACACCGAGGGGCGGGGTCGGGGGTAGCGGGCCCAGGCAGGTCTCTCGTCTTACCTGCTGTCACCCGCCTCCACCCACTTTCCCCCTCGTGGAACACGCCCTCTCCTGCTCTCGTCTGGCTCGGACAGCCTTCCTTTTAGTGTGTGAACAGTCCTTCTTTTAGTTTGGACACAAGTTACACTTTTCCCGGTGTCCACAGCCTGGGCGTTGTGGGAAACTTCAGTATCTCCCCAGGTAGATTGGTTTGGCTATAACATTGCTTTGCGAAACTATACGTTTAATGTATGGAATGACCTAAAATTTATATTAAAGATATTTTCGGTGTCATTATCTTGTGTCAAATGGGGTAATGTATGTTTAATGAAATAAACTACTGTCATGCACGCAGTCGAGAAAATCTTGGCCCTCTACGTCAGATCTTTGCAAAACATGTTTGTAGGTATGTACCTCACAGAGGCAATGGCTGTAGAACTTATCAAATAATCATCACTTGTGTATCTTAAATATTCAACTTTCAAAAATGTGTGCGGCATACAAAAGCTCGAACTTCGTGGTCAGACAAACCAAGTGACTTTGGAGGTTCCACCGTATAATAGATGACACGGGGCACATAGGCCACTTAATCTCGCTGCTGAGCCCCATTGCCTTGTATGCAAAATGGTAATGCCCACTTTACAGGGTAGATACTCAGATTAAATCTCAGTACCTGACGCATAGTGGATGCTTAACTTTTGACTCTTGTTTTATACTTACAAATAACATGTCTGTTGCATAAAATGAAATGCACCTCCAGTCGGCCTCTTTCTGATGGAGTCTCCCAAGGAATGCAGGGCAAAGCCTCCTTTGTTTTCTTATTTCTTGGTATCATCCTTCAAAGACTTCTACCTGATTGTCTTTTCTGTTCCCAACACTTTATTTCCTCATTCTGGCTTTTCTGGCTAGGTCTGGAATACTCTTCCACCTTGCTAGTCCAAGACCCTTAGATTAAATCCAAGATCAAATCCCACCTTCTGGAGAAAGTCTACCATGACTGACCCCTGCCTGCTCAATGCTGCCTGAATGCATTTGAATCACCCAATATTATATTTTATTTTTGGTATGTTTCTTTAACAAAACGATTGTTTGAGGGATGCCTGGGTGGCTCACTCAGCTGAGCATCTGCCTCTTCATTTTGTCTCAGATCATGATGCCAGGGTCGTGGGACTGAGCCCTACATCAGCCTCTGTGCTGAGCATGGAGCCTGCTTAAGATTCTCTCTCTTCCTCTGCCCATCTCCCCTATTTGCACACACTCTTTCTCTGTCTGTTGCTGTCTCAAAAACAAACAAACAAACAAACAAAAACCCTATTGTTTGAGTACTTCATGAAGTTGTGCTTACTCTCCTAGTTGGATTAAAAGTATTTTTAAAAATTTTTTAATGTTTATTTTAGAGAGAGAGAGCGCGCGCGCGCGCGCGCGCGCACATGAGTGGGGGAGGGGCAGAGAGAGAGGGAGACACAGAATCAGAAGCATGCTCCAGGCTCTGAGCTGTCAGCACAGAGCCTGACTCAGGGCTGGAACCCACGAACCGTGAGATCATGACCTGAGTGGAAGTTGGATGCTTAACTGACTCAGCCACCCAGGCACCCTTAAAGTATCTTTAGACGCAAATAAATAAATCCTTCAGTAAATCCTCCTCCTCTACCTCTACCTAGGTTCTATACACAGTGGATGCTAAATGCAATAAATACTATCATCTGACTGGCTGGCACACTGAAATACAATTTCAAGTGACACAGCAAAACTATGAAATACCGGGGGGGAGGGGTGGGGAAAGAGGTTCAAAACAAAACAAAAAACCAACAGACTCACCAAAGCAAAATGCTACAGTTAGAAATCCAGTAGATCATTAGTATAAAGCTACTGGGAGGTCCTTTAAGGCAAAGAAACAACAGCAGCTGAACCCACCAACCAAAAGATTATGCAGCTAGGGCTCTTGCTACTGTCAAGGATCTTCATTCAGGCAATAAAAGCCAATGTAAGTCTTCATAATCTCCCTTTTGCCTTGGTTTTGTGCTGATTTGCAGGAGTTCCCCTCAGCCTAGGTTTTCTGGTGTAAACACCTCCTATCTTTTCCAACCCCCAACTCTATCTCTACCCTTTTGTCCTTTTTTTTCTTTGTTTTAATGATTTTGTATCTGTGACTTTACTGTAAACCAGTAATTAATATAACGCAAAGACCTCTGCTGCTGCTGCTGCTGCTGCTGTGTGTATCCAGGCTCTCAAGGACAGTGTGTGTTTATCTGTGTCTGTCTGTACGATATCGTACACTTGAAGCTATGGATTAAGATCATGAAGTTTGGTCCCACCCTTAAGGATTGGGAATCAGGTGAAAGTGTTCCCAGTGTCAGGAGTTGACAGTCGTGGTTAAGAGCATGAACTGGGCCAGACTGTCTAAGGTCACATCCTAGCTCTATTTCTTACTCATTTTGCAAAATTGGACAAGTTACTAATCTCTCTACGTCCCAGTTTTTTCCTCTGTAAAATGTGGGTGATAATAATACCCACCTCATCAGGTTGTTACAAAACTTAAATAAGTTAATATGTGTAAATTGCTGAGGAGAGTGCTGGTAATTATTAGGCGCCATACAAAGCGTTCATTAAATAGATCAGTCATCTGGGAAAGAGGTCCTAAACAGGAAACGAAGAACACAGTAGGATGCATATTCATTTGACTATAGAAATGTCAATTCATGAGATCACACATAATTCATGTTTGACTGTCAACTCCCTATAAAAAGGACCCATGTTCCACTTATTCATCACTATATCCCAACAGATAGCAATGCCTGGCACATAGTTGGTACTCAATAAATATTTCTTGAATGAATAAATGCTGCTTTAAAACTTTTTTCCCATTTAACAGTATGTCAGGGAACTTGCCCATTCCAGAATGGACTGCTAAAATAATCTGAAACATCCCCTCCCTCACCCATACACCATTTTTCTCTGGGCCTTGCTCCTTTGGGTCTGGACTTTGAAGAAGTAGACTGACAGGTCACTTGTTGTTAGTGTAAGAGAGTACTAACCACAGGAGCGCTGCAGGACCATGCCCTAGGGCATTTGAAATACAAATTATGTAAACTGTATTTCTCACTGTTTGGCACCCTTTTGTTTTATTATCCCTAAACTTTAATTGAGTTCTTTTTAAATTTTCCAGCCTGGGACTTAGATGAACTATGGGAATGAATCTGTAGCGCGACTCTGTAAGGGATACATTTATGAACATTTGAGATTGAGGGCTGAAAAGATCCCCAGGACTTGGGGGAATCTTTCAGAACAAGGGGAAAGCGTAGTTCTCTCCTCCCTGAGTGGCAATTCTTCCATTGCTACTCTTGAAGAATTGCAGTAATATTTTTACTAAAGAACACTGCTAAGGGGCACTTGCGTGGCTCAGTCAGTTGAGTGTCTGGCTCTTGATTTTGGCTCAGGTCATGATCTCACCGTTTAGGAGATGGAGCCCTATATCAGGCTCTGCGCTGGCAGTATGGAGCCTGCTTGGGATTCTCTCTTTTCTCTCTCTGCCTCTCCCCCACTCTCTCTCTCTGTGTCAGATTAAATAAATAAACATTAAAAAAAAAAAAAGAACACTGCAGATTCCCTTATAAATAACAAGTTGTTTTCCCCAGAGCTTACAGAGCTATAAGCTCAGTCTCACCATCACTTCATGCTATTCTCTCCCAATTGACTCCAAGCTCCTCAAGATTAGTTACCACATTATATTCATCTTAGTGCCCCCAGCATCAAACTTAATGGCTAGGTGTTTGGAGAGGCATAGTAAATCTTTTCTGAGTTAAAGAAAAATAAAATATGGAACTGAGATAGATTTCTAATTTTGACAAAAATAAAGACTGGTCATGTCTTTACCTTCCTGGAACTCTGAGACAACCTGCATGCAGTGAGACTGAAATAGTGCTGAACGCGACTGCTCTGATGCTGTACTTCTGTTGAATAAAACCAGGTGGCCAACTGGAGAAGCCATCCTTGGGGAGATAAATAAAGAAACACTGTGGATAAAAGTATATTTTTTGTGAAATGTCTCTGATAATTACCTCTGGGTGCATGAAAGACTTGAAATGTTTCCTTCATCATTAGGAATTGCACCTCTTCTGAAGACACCTAGATCTGCTTTCTTCTCTGTTACTTGTACAGTTTTTCAAATTTTCGTGGCCCTCCCTCTAACTGGAGCCACTGCAGTGGCACCCAGTGACACTCAGACTTTGACCAGCATTGAATGACTACAACCTGGAAGTGCCTTGCTTCAGGCCTAGGCCATGAGCCCCACAGAGACAGCAGACAGGCCTGGGAAACTTCTCAGTTCACATGTGTACAGAAGCCAATATTTCAGTGGTACAGGAGCCTGTGGATCAAATGCTCCCATCTTCAGTTCTCCAGGCAGTAGACACATTTCATAAAACGCTTCAGATGGTCCCATGGAATCAAATACCAGTCACCTGTAGCACTTGATGAACTCAATAATCCATGCTTGCTTTTTCTTTTTTTCTTTTGGCAAGAGAGACAGAGAGGGTGTAAGTGAGCAAGAGGCAGAGAGAGAGAGAGAGAGAGAGGGAGTTGAGGTTCACCCAAAGAGGGGATCCAGCTCACCCCATGTGGGAGTCGAACTCACGAAACATGAGATCATGACCTGAGCCCAAGTCAGATACTTAACAACTGAGCCACCAAGGTGCCCACATTTTTTTTCTTTCCCTGTTTCATTTATCCATTGTTCACTCCTGGCCTTCAGAATCACTTTCCAAATAAATGGGGTAGTAATATGCTGCATTTGGGAATACTATTCTGACGGATTAATCAAGGGAATCAGAACACTGCCAGCTTTGAATGGGGCACAGAGCAAGAGTAGGTTCTGCATCCAGTTTGGGCAGCAGTACAAGCTCCCCTGCTATTCAGGCCATATGACTCAGCAGTTCTAATGATGCTGGTGGATAAGGATCCTGGGTGGAGTCTCTGGTAAACCCCAAGAGGAGAGCAGCACATAGGCCATGCCTATAGTGGTAGAGAAGTACTCACTTTTTGAAAGACAACTCCAGAAACACTCTGGGCCCTAGTAGAGACTTAGAATTGATAATGTGACACCAAGAAACTATAGGGCCAAAGCCACCAATTATCGGAGGAGCATTATCAGAGTCACTATGAGTGGGTTTAATGGGAATCCATTGTGGGGCGCCTGAGTGGCTTAGTCAGTTGAGTGTCCGACTCCTGATTTCGGCTCAGGTCCATGATCCCAGGGATATGGGACCAAGCCCGCATTGGGCTCCATGCTGACTCTGGAGCCTGCTTAAGATTCTCTCTCTCTGTCTCTCCTCTGCCCCTCTCCCCTGCTCTCTCTCTCAAAAAAATTAAAAATAATATTAATCCACCGTGCAAAAATGGTACACCGGGGATTGAGCCCGAGCTGGTCATAGAAGTGCTAGGTAAATTTGTAGGACATCCAACTCTGTTAGTTTTGCCAACTCTATGGCCTCCCTGGGGATTCCCTTTGACCAAAGTCTTCTAACGGAGAAGGAAAATTTGGATCTCATCCACAGATGGGTCGGTACAGGAAGTTGATGTTAACTGTATAGGGACAGTTGCTGCACAATAGTCCACTCAGAGGTTGCCCTAGAGGACACCTGGAAAGAGAAGTCTTCCCCCTGCTGCAAAGCTACTAATGGAATACTTGGTCAGTGGCTTTATATAGATAGTGAAGTGCCCTGAGGTATGGATTCCTGGGCAGTGATGAATGGCTTGACTGGTTGGTCAGAGGCCTGAAAGAAACAAATTTGGCAGAAAAAGAAAAAGAAATATGGGAAAGACACCAGGAGTACACACAAAGCTTGTGATTTTGTGTCTCGTGTTAATGCCCCCCAAAGAGCATTGACCACTGTGGAAATAGTCACTAACCAAACTGACAAAATGACTTGTCCTATGGATGCCAAACAGCTTGTCTATTCAGCCACCACAGTGCAAGTCCATGAGCAGAGTAGCCAGTGTAGCAGAGATGGGGGCTGTGGTAGGCAGCCTCTCAGATGACCACTAAGGATTCCTGCCTCCGGGCAGTCCTGTCCTTGCATAATCTGCTCTCCGTGAACATGGATTTATTGATTCAACTCCAACAAATAGAATATGGCAGAAGTGATGGAATGTCACCTCTGACATTAGATTATAAAAAGGGCTGCCACCTTGTGTGCCCTTTCTTGGTTTCTCTTTGGTCATTCACAATGTAGATAGTCAGTTGCCGAGTCATAAGGCAGCCCTGTGGAGAAGGCCATGTGATGAGTGACTGAGGCTTGCCAACAACCACGTAGTGAGCTTGGAAGAGGAACTGAGCCTCCAGACGAGACTGCAATCTCAGTCTACAGACTGACTGCTATCTCTTAAAACAGCTTAAGGCAGAGGCACTCAGCTAAACTGTACTAATTCCTGCCCTATAGAAACTGTGAGATAATGTTTGTTGTTTTAAGCCACTAACTTTTGGGGTAATTTGTTACGCAGCAAGAGATAACTAAGGCAGAGCCTACGTATGGGCTCCCTTTAATCAAGCCTGACCTAGCTGCTGCCATTACTGAATGTCTAACCTGCCAGCAGTAGAGACCAATACTGAGCCCTTGAAATGGCACTATTCCAGGAGAAGACTATCTGGTTGAGAGCTTGGAAACATAGGTTTCTCCCAGGAGTGTCCACTGTGGCAACCATGAGAATATACCACTCAGGTCTACCTTTTTTTTTTTTAATTTTTTAATGCTAATTTATTTTAGAGAGACAGAGAGACAGAGTCCAAGTGAGGGAGGGGCAGAGAGAGAGGGAGATACAGAATCCAAAGCAGGGTCCAGGCTATGAGCTGTCAGCACAGAGCCCAACGTGGGGCTTAAACCCACAAACCACAAGATCACGACCTGAGCCAAAGTCAAACACTTAACTGACTAAGCCACCCAGGCGTCCCTCAGGTTTACCTTTTAAGAGAAACCTCTGTGTGGAGAATAGTTAAATGTCAGCCTTCAGCTTCTATGCCTTTGGATTCATGTATTCACACCAAGGACATGCTTCTCTCCCAGAAAATTACTGAGCACAGCAGTGGTATTAGAGCCAAATGATTCCTGTCCAATGTGGGGTTCCTCTAATGGGAACCTTTACTCAGGAACTTCCTATTAACCTGGGAAGACTTTATAAGAACTTCACTGAAGTCTAAAGCTCTTTCTAAAAAAATTTTATTTCTTTTTTAAAATGCTTTTTAATTATTTTTGCAATAGAGAGAGAGAGAGGCAGAGAGAGAGGGAGACAGAGGATCCCAAGCAGGCTCTGTGCTGACAGTGCAGGGCTGGAACTCATGAACTGTAAGATCATGACCTGAGCCAAAGTTGGATGCTTAACCAACTGAGCCACCCAGGAACCCCTAAAGCCCTTTCTATCCAATCATTCCTCTCTCCTTTTCATAGATGTCAGACCAGCCCTGTGTTGCAGTGTAAAGTTTTTCCCAGCTTACTCTGCTCCCTCCCTTCATGTTCTTTACAGGTGTTTCCTTCAATAGATTCTTGCCTGTCTAATCCTATCTTGGCTTCTGCTTCTTGAAGGATCTAAACTGACACAGGCACTGATTTATCCTTACCATAATTGACATCTGTTGTAGACAGGGATTGGCTTATTGACAGGGTATTACATTCAACACTGCCTGAGATCAAAAGAAGTATAACAATGAAACCACAGAATCCCCTGGTCTTACCATATGCCTCATCACCTAGAAGCAACCAGTTTAACAGAATGATAGAATACCACACGAAAGACTCAGCTAATGTGACAACTTGGGGACAGTACACTGTATGGTTGGGGCACCATTCCCCAAGATATGATATATGCACGGAACAAAGAGCTGACATTGCATACCTCAACACAAAGAATACATGGAATGGAACCAAGAAACCAAGTGGTGGAAATAGGATAGGCATCTTTTACCATCACATCTAGTAACCTATTTGTGGTATTTGTTCTTATTGTCATGCCACCTTAGGCTCTGTTAGATTCAAGGTCCTAGTTCCATGGAGAATACTTCCACTATAGAAAATAACAAGAATTTCACTGACTTTAAAGCTATGCCTTCTATCGGATACTACTATGCTATTGCTTTGGGCTCCTTATGTGAGTGGACTACCAGACAGGAAAGAGAGAGAGAGAGGAGAGGAGAGAGAGAGAGAGAGAGAGAGAGAGAGAGAGAGACTTGCTATCCTGGTATGGAAATGGATCCTAATACAATGAGGAGCTAGGGTTATGACTTCACCAGCATATGCAGGGAACGAAGTGTCTAAAACTTAGGGCATTCTCTAGGGTGTTGTTTTAAGCCACTAAGTTTGCATTATTTGTTACAGCAGCAATGGGAAACGAATATACTATCGGCTGATGTCACCTGTGGCCCAGTCTTCTTTTCTCTGCCAAACCATGTTTCTACTAACCCAAGAGCATCAGCCAGGACATTAGTCAATCACTTCTGACTGAGCACATGACTTCTTAGGAACTTGTGGAGTCTGGCTGCAGCTCACCAAAAATGGAGCCTACTCAAGATGATTTTACAGAACACACATATGCTGAACATATGCATGTCCTGTAACTCACAAATTGTTCTGCAAGTATCAGGTACAAATGCTTACATAGGTTTCCTAAAAGACATGCACAAGAATGTTCAGGTAGGATTATTTATAATGGCAAGAAACTGGAAACAACATAACACTGTGGCTTGCTTTTTCACTCTTTGAGTGGTATATTCAATGAACAGAAGTTCTCAATTTTCACTTAGATTTTAGCAATCTAGTTATGACATTTCCCCCTTATGAGTGAGTGTTCTTTGTATCCTTTTTAAAAAATCTTTGCCTACACACAAGGTCATGAAGATATTTATCTATGTTTTATTATAGATGATGTTTTAACCTTTCACATTTGATCCACATTCCACTAGAATCATATTTGTATATGGGTGGAGGTAGAGGTCAATATCAAATTTTTTACTATATTAATTCATCTCTGTTTAAAGCCCTCCCCATACTATACTTCCTGCTATATTCATAAACTGTTAGTAGTGGGGCACCTGGGTGGCTCGGTTGGTTAAGCCTCTGACTCTTGATTTTGGTTCAGGTCATGATCTCATGGTTTGTGAGATCAAGCTCTGCATCGGGCTCTGTGCTGACAGCACAAGCTTGCTTGGGATTCTCTCCCTCTCTCTGCCCCTCCCCCTGTGCTCTCTCTCTTAAAATAAATACACATGTAAAGTAAAAAAAATAAAAAAAAAACAGTGGCATCTATAATAGACACTATTAACTGGTTTATCCAACATCATTCCCCAAATCCTTCTTCCTTACCTGCTTCCATTGTAGGGCCTATTTTCTTAACCTCCCTTGTGGCTAGAGGTCTCTAGGTGCACAGTTCTGGGCAATTACAGATAAGTGGAAATATGTAGGTGGTTGCTGCAAATGATTTGGATTTCTAGATAAAAGGGATAAAGTCTGTTATCTGCCCCCTTCCCACTTCTTCCAGGAAACTAGATGGAATAACTGAAATTAAAATATCCATCTTTCAGTCATAAGGAAAGGCAAAATTTCAGAGACACCATCCTGACACTACTGAGCTGCTGTTTCAAAACCCAAATCAAAACCAAAACAAGCAGCTGTCTATGTCTATTCATGTGATAAATATGAATAAGGATAAAACGAATCATTGGGTATTCAAGCTACTCTTTATGAGGTTTCTATTACTAGCAGTCCAAAGGATTTTTCTAACTGATACAGAATCGATTAGGACTTCATGTATATGTCTGTTGGGGAAAGGGGAAGATATAACCATTGGATCCCTGGAATATGTCTATGAAAACAAAAATATCTCCAACTGTGGCTTTCATAACATGTTGTGTTCTCATTGTATGCGTGTACTAAACATGCAACTTAAATGGCTACAGGTCACAGAGTATGGATGTTGGATGGCTACATGTTTTAGACAATAGAAATTCTATACAGGCATCAAGAGAATATAATGCTTTTGTCAGTGACTTAGAGAGGGCCCTATTTACAGTTGAACAGGTATCTGATATAACAATTCATTGTTCTGACACATATTGCAATCATGATGTGCAGTTTTTAATGCATCATGTTACATTAGCTAGGCCATAGTCTAATACCGTGTAACATAAATTTTGCCAAAAGGAATGACATTACATGACACTGACTTTTAAAAGACACACACTATTTTTTCAGATCACATACCTTTTATCCATGAATGCCCAATTCAAAAATCAAGCTGGCAGACAAAAGTGGAGTGAATGTGTAGCCTTAAAGCAGCATATTTATCTTGAGTAGTTTTGCACATTTCTACCTGTAGTCAATGATTCCATTCCATTTTTATGTTGAAATGCATGAGCAACATTAATGGACCTTTTTTTGTCACCTGAAGTAAGACTTTTATTCAGGGTCAATCAAGAGAGACCTGAAAGGTGTTTTTGGATTTCATGCTATGGATAAAATCTTTTTATGTGTTTATCATGAGCTCTATGACTATTTTATTTGAAACTATCACCAAAATATTTATGATTATTTTATTTTTATCCTATCTATGACTCTTTATTCTTTTCAATAAGATATCTTCCCTAGGTGTGAAATATTTTCAGTTGTCATTATATATTCTTTTTTGATAACAATACGAAATGTAACATGAAAGGCATAAGGATTTTTGGACAACAGATTACAGTTTCTACATTATAAAAAGAATATCCTAAATACTGGTTCACTTTGTGATTCATTCATATAGGTTTTTGAATTTAAATTACTTGCTTCTTTTACAAATTATCTTCCAACTGGGGCATCTGGGTGGCTCAGTCGGTTAACTGAGTCAGTCGGTCTGATTTTGACTCAGGTCATGATCTTGCGGTTCGTGAGTTTGAGTCAGGTTCTGTGCTGACAGCTCAGAGCCTGCAGCCTGGAGCCTGCTTTGGATTCTGTGTCTCCCTCTCTCTCTGCCCCTCCCCAGCTTGCACTCTCTTTCTCTCAAGAATAAATAAGTATTAAAAATTTTTTTAAAAATTATCTTCCAACAGAGTTTCTCACCTATTACAGTAAATTACTTAAGGTTTAGGGAATTCTTTATGGTTTTAAACCTAACATAAAAAAAAATTAAGCTATCATCTGCCAAGGGGAAGAAAGTCTTTTTGAAATAGATTTTTCTCTAATATTTTAAAATAATATAAAGATATTACTCTTAATTGAAGAGAGAAATTTCATTTAAACTTCCACAACTTCCAATTCCAACATTACTACTCTAATATTTAATTACTGTATTGTCATTTAATTATTACCACAATTATTTTCCTTCCCTTATTATTATTATTTCCTTCCCATATTTTTTGAACATGCACGGGTGGGTATGATTGCCATTTAATCATATAATTGAGATTTTTAAGAATTCTTTCCATATAAGATTTACATGCTTCCAAATGATTTGGAAACTTAAGAGCTGAAAGAACTCAACCGATTTTCCTTGTTTTTTTGGCCACATAAGAAATCACAGTAATGGAATTCAATACAGTTGGATTCAGTACAACTGGAGGTCTCCATGACGGCAAGTATACGTAATTAAATACTGATTTTTTTCCCCACTCTTGTTTTTCCCCACTCTCTACTCAAATGTTTTGGCGTTCAGCCATGCAGGAATGCTCCAGAAATGATTGAAAGTAGGGATTTAGGCTTTGGCTAAGACAGGTTCTTACTGGATAAATTTCAGTAATTCACTAATTCTCTCGGACACTCCGTTTCCTCAACTGTAAAGTGGAGATAAAATATCTGTCACACAGGGTTGTGGTTGTTGTGAAAATTATACAAGACAATGTATATCAAGGAGCTAGCACGATGTGTGGCACATCGTAAGTACTCAATAAATGGTAACTATTATATTTCCTTACTCGTGTAGGCAAAAAAAAAAAATCCCAGAATTGATGCTCTTCAGTAAAATAATAAATTTAATAAATAAGAATTAATGATAATTAATAAAACTTGATAAATTGTGGAGCAAATTTATTTTTTTCAATGAACTTGCAAAGAATTCTAATAGAAACCACCACTTATCTATAAACGAAGGTTATAATTGATACAAATATCATAGTATTGATCTGCAAACAGTAAATGGAAAGAATCTTTGCATATTAAATCTATTATTGGTAATTTGCAATATTAAACATGTCCTTTAATAATACATTTAATATCTTCTATGAAATTTTTCCTATTGGATTTAATGCTAGGATTTTATGTAAACTCTGGAAAAACAATTAATTTTTCATTTTCCTTCTGAAGACTTATGGAATGATAAAATAAAAAAGTGTGAATAAAGATATAATTCTTAAAATGTAGTAAATGCTCAATAAATGATCATTATTATTTCCAAATATGGCAGAAGCTATGTAAGTGAATTTTTATCACTCTGATGGACATATTGTACATTAAAAAATATTTATAGCAATATTTAAAATAGTGCATCTTGGGACACCTGGGTAGCTCAGTTGGTTAAGTGTCAGACTTTGGCTCAAGTCATGATCTTATAGTTCCTGAGTTCCAGCCCCACATCGGGCCTGCTTCAGATTCTGTGTTTCCCTCTCTCTCTGCCCCTCCCTGCTCATGCTCTGTTTCTCTCTCAAAAACAAACAAACATTAAAACAAACAAACAAACAAACAAACAAAATAGCACATCTTAGGGGCACCTGGGCGGCCTCGACGGTTAAATGTCCGACTTTGGCTCAGGTCATGATCTCATCATTCATTAGTTCGATCGCCACGTCAGGCTCTATGCTGACAGCTTAGAGCCTGGAGCCTGCTTCAGATTCTGCGTGTTCCTCTCTCTCTGCCCTCCTCTGCTTGTGCTCTGTCTCTCAAAAATAAATAAACATTAAAAAAATTTTTAAATAATGCATCTTAATGCAGCCTATACTTTTCTTTCAGTAGAACAAAACAAAATTCATGTAGGGAAATTCCTAAGAGTTAAAGGAAAACAAAGATGAAAATAAAAAAAATTGCAGGAAAGCATTTATTAGCATGTTCAATTATTTATTTAAAAAAATGGGGGCACCTGGTTGGCTCATTTGGTAGCACATGCAACTCTCAATCTTGGGGTTGTGAGTTTGAACCCCATGTTGGGTATAGAGACTAATTAAAAAATAAAATCTTAAAAAACAAAATGGGGCACCTGGCTGGCTCAGTCAGTGGAGGATGTGACTCTTGATCTTGGGGTTGTGAGTTCTAGCCCCATGTTGGATGTAGAGATTACTTAAAAATAAATCTAATAAATAAATAACAGATAAAATAAAATTAAAAATGATAATTTATCTTCACCAAATCATTAGAGAATATACTTGGAATGAAATATTAACTCCTATCAGGGCGCCTGGGTGGCTCGGTTGGTTAAGCGTCCGACTTCGGCTCAGGTCATGATCTTGCAGTTTGTGAGTTCCAGTCCTGCATCCGGCTCTGGACTGACAGCTCAGAGCCTGGAGCCTGCTTCAGATTCCGTGTGTCCGTGTTTCTCTCTGTCCCTCCCCTGCTCATGTTCTGTCTCTCTCTCTCAAAAAATAAATGAACATTAAAAAAAAAAAGGAAATATTAATTCCTATTAAAAAAATTAGTACCTACAAGTGAAAACTGGAACATAATTTAAGTCATATACACATGGTAAATTTGCCTTCCTTGCTTGATAAAAGTTAATTTCCACAAGTAAAGATGAAAGAAAGATTTACACCACTGCTCTGTAAGTGGTGGTGAACTTTGAATATCACACAAATCAAGCAACTATGTTTAACTATTCTAACAGGAAAAAAAAGTAGGGGGGAAAAGCATTCAGACACACCGACTGTCCAAAAAAAAAAAAAAAAAAGACACACTGTCTTTCTAGACCATAATGCACTTCTTGATTACAAAATGATACCACAGCAGGCTGGATGAATATTTGTGAAATATTCAAAAGGAGAAAAGGAAGCTTTAGAGTAAATAAATAAACTCCTAGCTGCCAATGGCTGTTGCATCCTGCTTACGCTGAACACCCACTGTGCCCTTGTGAAACTAATTGGAAATAGGTATAAGCCTACAAAGACAAAAATGAGTCAAGAACAACAGCATAATGAATTTAATATAAAGCTCGGAGCTGAAAGAGAGCAGAAGTAGGGGTTGAGAAAAGGAAAGTGTTAAGGGTGAAAATTGGTTGGGGGTGAAATAGGTCAAAAAGATCTGATCAAGGTGAGAAGACCTGGGGCAGTTAGGGATAGCAATGTCCTGAGTTCTTTAAAGTTTTCTAGATTTGGGAGGTGAGAAGAAGAATACTGGTTCCCTGTTTTTGTTAAAATATTGTTTCAGTTGTTTAACAGAGATTGAATAACAGTGGCATAAATAAAAGAGGTGGTAGGTTTGCTCTGCTCTATTAGGTTCCAGAAGCCTAGACACCTTCTGAGTTCTTCCATGCATGCTGTCGGATGTTGCTCTTTCCTGTGTGCTCAGAGATGGCTCCCATGCCAGCCTTACATTCCATGTCCTTTTAAGGGCACCAACTGGAAATAACCCAAACACTTCTATTCAAATCCTATTGGCCGGAATTTGGTTACATGGTCACACTTATTTACAAGAGAGGAGGAAAAAAGTAGTCTCCAGTTGGGCGGCCATGTGTCCCATTAATAGGGTTTCTTTACTAAGAAGAAGAAAGAGTAAATATTTAGGACAAGTAGAAGTCTCTGCCACAGGCCTGCTTTGGAATAGAAAATATATCACTGATTCCACTCGCTTCAGTATACACTTGGGAGAGGGGTAAGTAGATTGGAGGAAATTTGCATGCCTTGTTAACTACAGGTCTTTGCCAATTACCATACTTTCTTGACGATTTCAGCTTAGTAGTAAGCCTTTTTTTAATTTTTTAAATGTGTTTATTTTTGAGAGAGAGAGAGAGACAGAATTCAAAGCAGACTCCAGGCTCCACACTGTCAGCACAGAGCCCGAGGTAGGGCTTGAACTCACGAACCATGAGATCATGACCTGAGTTCAAGTTGCTCGCTTAACCGACTGAGTCACCCAGGCGCTCTTTTTTTTTTTTTCCATGTTTATTTATTTTATTTTGAGAGAAAGCATGAGCAGAGGAGGGGCAGAGAGAGAGAAAGAGAATCCTAAGCAAGCTGCCAGCTGCCAGCACAGGGCCTGAGGTAGGGCTTGAACTTTCCACCTGGGAGATCATGACCTGAGCCAAAATCAAGAGTTAGACTCTTAACCAACTGAGCCACTCAGGTGTCCGGGTTAAGTCTTGAAATTAGATACTATGAATCCTTTGCTGTTCTTTTTCAAAATTGTTTTGGCCATTTGAACTCAGGGGCTTTTTTCCTAAATTTAGGATTTGCTTGTCATTATCTACAAAAATTCCTGCTGGGAATTTGATTGGGATTATATAAAATCTATAGATAAATTTGAGACAAATTGACAAGTTAGCAATATTGAGTCTTAGAATTCATGGATTCAACATATATCTCCATTGCCTTCATTTATATTTTATAGTTTTTAGTATATAAATCCTGCCCATATTTTGTAGGATTTATAGCTAAGTATTTCCTTTTGTGTGTGTGTTATCATAAATTTAAAAAATTCTGATTTCTAATTGTTCATTGGCAAACATATAGAAACCAATTGAATTTTTATATATTGGTCTTGTGTTCTATAATCTTGCTAACCTCATTTAGAACCTTTTTTTTTTTTTGGAGATTCCATGGGGTTTTCTACATGGACAATCGTGTCATTTGCAAAAAGAGACAGTTTATATCTTCTTTTCCACCTCCTGCCCTTATTTTTTTGTCTTAGCATGCAGGGTTTTTTTTAAACCACTGACTAACATGTAGCTATTTTGCAGATGGTTTTATCAAGTTAAAGAAATTCCTTCCTATTCCTAGCTTTCTGAGAGTTTTGATCACCAATGAATGTTGAATTTTGTCAAATTCTTTTTCATTTTTTGCAGCTATTGAGATCATCATGTGGATTTTCCACTTCACTATGTTCATATGGTGAATTACATTGATTGATTTTCAACTTATTGAATCAGCCTTGCACTCCTGGAATTAATATCACTTGGTCATGATGTATTCTCCTTTTTTATATTCCTAGATTTTATTTTCTAACATGGTGTTGAGGGATATTGGTCTGCAGCTTTCTTTTATTGTCTTACCTTTTTCTGCTTTTGGTAATGGATAATTCCAGCCCCATAAAATAGCTGTTGCCTCCTCTCCTATTTTCTGGAAAAAAATAAGTAGAAATGAAACTAAAATTAAGTAGAAACTTTCCTACCTAAATGTTAGGTAGAATTCACCAATGAAACCATCTGAGCCTAGAATTTTTTGCTGTTGTCAGAAAGTTTTTAACTGTAAATTCACTTTCTTTACTGGGTATAGAACTATTCAAGTTACCAAATTCTTCTCACATTTGGTAGTTTGTGTTTTTCAAGGAATTTTTCTATTTCATCCAAGTTGTTGAATTGTGGATATAGTACTGTCTGTGATATTCCTTTACCATCCTTTTAATTCCTATAGGGTCTGCAGTGTGCATCCTTTTCTTCCTGATATTGGTAAATTGTGTCCTCTCTCTCTTTTAAATTGAGGTAAAACACACAGAACATAAAATTAACCATTAATTACCTTAAAGTATTGAATTCAGTGCCATTTAATATATTTATAATGCTGTTGCAACATAATCTCCTCTAATTTAAAGACATTTTCAACACTCCACAAGGAAAACCCTGCACCCATTAAGCCTCTGGCAACCAGTAGTCTCACTCTATATGTGGATTTACCGATTCTAGATACTTCATACAAATGAAATTATAAAATATATGATCTTTTGATAATTTCTTTCTCTTGTCATAATGTTTCAAGGCTCATCCATGTTGTAACATGTATTAGTATTTGGTTCCTTTTTAAGGCTGAAAAAATAGTCCACTGTATAAATGCACCACATTTTGTTTATCCATTCATCAGCTAATTAACATTAGGGTTGTTTCTCCTTTTGGCTGTTATGAATGTGCAGATACAAATATTCATGTACAAGTATGTGTTTGAATATGTGTTTTCAATGTCTGTTCTTTTTTTATACTTCAGTCTGGCTATATGTTTACCAATTTTTTCAACCTTTTCAAAGAGCTAGCTTTTGGTTTCATTGATCTTTATTGTTTTCTTTTTTTCCTATTTTTAATATAATTGAGTTCTGCTCTTACCTTTACATATTGGCTTTATATACTATGACCCTGCTAAACTCATTTATTCATTTGCTTTGCATCTAATTTGCTCTTCTTTTACAGGTTGTATAAGGGAGAAGTTCAGATTATTGGTTTGAAACCTTTCTTTTGTTTCTAATATGAGCATTTTTAAAAATTTTTTTTCAACGTTTTTTATTTATTTTTGGGACAGAGAGAGACAGAGCATGAACGGAGGAGGGGCAGAGAGAGAGGGAGACACAGAATCGGAAACAGGCTCCAGGCTCCGAGCCATCAGCCCAGAGCCTGACGCGGGGCGTCAACTCACGGACCGCGAGATCGTGACCTGGCTGAAGTCGGACGCTTAACCGACTGTGCCACCCAGGCGCCCCTAATAGGAGCATTTTTAATATGAGAATATGAGCATTTTTCCTAACATGAGCATTTTCTTTGTTTTTTAGGAAAATGATTAACTTTATTTTTTTAAGTTTTATTTTAATTAAAATTAGTTAACATACAGTGTTATATTGGCTCCAGGAGTACAATATAGTTATTCAACAATTCCATACATCAACCTTAATACGAGCATTTTCTAATATGAGCATTTATAAGTGCTATAAATTTCCATCTAAGCACTAATTTAGCTGCATCTCACAAATTTTGTTGCATTTTTATTTTCACTCAGTTCAAAATATTTTCTAATTTCCCTTGAGACTTCTTCTTTGACATGTAGATTATTTACAATGTGTTATTGGGGGATTTTCTAGATATATTTCTGTTCTTGATTTCTAGTTTAATTCTCTTATGCTGGAAAACATACTTATTATAATTTAAATTACTTTAAATGTGTTAAGGTATATGTTATGGCCCAGAGTATGGTCTATCTTGGTGAAAGTGCCTTGTACACTTGCAAAAAAAATGTGTATTCTTGTGTTGCTGAATGACATATTCTAAAAGTGTCAGTTAGATCCAGGGACTTGATGGTATTGGCCAATTTTGTATATCCTTATTGAATTCCTTCTGTTAGTTCTATCTATTACAAAGAGAAGAATGTTGAAATATTTTACCATAACTGCATGGTAGTTATGAAGCTCTGTTCTTAGGTGTATTCACATTTAAGACTATATATCTTTTTGGTGAATTAACTCTTTTATTAACCTGCAATGTCTCCCTTTATCCTTGGCAATATTCTATGCTCTGAACTCTACTTTGTCTTATGTTGGTATATTCTCTCCCTATTTCTTTTGATGAGTGTTTGAATGGTATACCTTTCTCCCCCCTTTTACTTTAATTATATTTGAAGTGAGTATCTTATAGACAGCGTATATTTTGGTCTTATTTGGTTGCTAAATCTCTGTTTTTATTTGGTGTGTTTAGACCATTTACATTTAATGTAACTATTGATATGGTTGGATTACTATTTTATTACTTGCTTTCTTTTTGTCCCCTTCATTTTTTGTTTCTCCATTTCCCCTTTTTCTGTTTTCCTTTCATTATTTGAATATTCTTTAATATTTTATTTTAATTTATCTATTATCATTTGGGCTATATCTCTTCATGTCTGTGTATGTGTGTTTATTCATTCTAGGGAACATAACATACATTTATGGTCCACTTTAAGCAAAATGCAAATGTATTACAACCATATAATCATTTTATATTCCCACCTTTATGTTACAGTGGCCATATGAATCACATTATCATTCACAGCAAATAATGTCTAATAGTCTGCTTTCTTGGGAAATAATTTACATTTGAAAAAAGAGGATAATTAAGAGAGCTGTGTGAATGAAGCAAGACAATGATTAGAATGGAGGTTTTACTGGTAGTAATGTAAGACTGCAGCAAGGGATCCGGAGTTAATTGCTTTGGATACACAATGTCATTTGATTCAAATAACTTTGGTATGGTGCTTGGAAAAGAGGAATATGTGGGTGGTGGGGAAGATAGCATGCCTTGTAATCATAGTTCTCAAAAAGACTATGTGGCAGCTCTGATATGTTATTAATGTTGAAACACTTTATAAAAGAAGATGCAGGGGGCAATTTCTCTGAAATAGGTGGTGCTTGGCGTAGCTCAGAAGTGCAAAAACAGGGGCGCCTGGGTGGCGCAGTCGGTTAAGCGTCCGACTTCAGCCAGGTCACGATCTCATGGTCCGTGAGTTCGAGCCCCGCGTCGGGCTCTGGGCTGATGGCTCAGAGCCTGGAGCCTGTTTCTGATTCTGTGTCTCCCTCTCTCTCTGCCCCTCCCCCGTTCATGCTCTGTCTCTCTCTGTCCCAAAAATAAATAAACGTGGAAAAAAAAAAAAAAAAAAAAAAAAAAAGAAGTGCAAAAACAGATAATTATTTCCTGCCTTGAGGTATATATGTGTAACCTAGACCTGTGATGGAGGGAGGGTCTAGCTTTCAGGGAAAATGAAGTATATTTGTGCCATAAGCAGGTGATCATCTGGTAGAGTAGTACTGATGGGATGGGATGTTCAGGGTCCAGGAGCGAATGGTCAAGAAAGAATTCTTGAGATATCTTCAGTACAAAAAAGGTGGTTTTATTAAAGCATGGGGACCGGACCCCTTGGGCAGAAAGAGTTACACTGGGATGGCAAGGAGTGACTGATTATATACTTTTAGGTTGAAAGGGGGTTAGGAATACCGCAAGTCCAAAGGATTTGGAAGACAGATTTTCAGGACCTTGAGGGGCCAGCTGCTATTTAAGATAAGGTTATTTATATTGTCTCGTAAAACCTTAATCATGTGATTCTTCAGATGTATATCAGAGTGGGCCACATGTTTGGAGGATGATTGCTAACATATATCCTGGGGGGTTAGAGACAAAGGAAGTTTCCAAAGGGATTTTTATATGTCAAAAAAGACTTACAGGATCCTGGAGCTAGGACTAAGGTTGCTTTTTGCCTCTAGCAAAGTATTAACATTGAGGCAGTTGAGTTCCTGGAGGAAGGTCACCCTGCTTGTGTAAGTACTTGTCAAAAGGCTGTAAGGTGTACGGAAATTTAATTTTTTTCCACATTTCTTTTGCCTTTGTTCTCCAATCAGTACTACTTAAGCAGCTTCCCTTTTCAAATTGGGGCATCCTAAACAGACCCAAAGCATGATGTTCCTCAGCAATATTCAAAAATCTAAGTCTGAATAATCACACAAAGCCATAATTTTTAAATCAAAATTTGGTTTAAGCCTCAGGACTGCCTTATTTCTTTGACATACCAGCTAAATTGTTTCTTATCTTGGAGACAGTTTTGACTACAAACTGTTCAAAACATGTCCCTGGGTTGCTCTTCCTTTGCCCTCCAGGCAGCCCCAGGACTCTCCCAGAAGTAAGCAATTGTTAAGCCATGCTCTTTTCCCCTAGGATATCCTTTTAAGTCTCTCCTCAAGCCAAAATAATAACCTTTCCACATGTCAGCTCTAAGAAAGTCCTAAAGTAAGCACTCAATACTATGGTAACAATCATTTGACACCATTCCAGTAAATCCATCTTTGGGCTATGCAGCTTGTTTTACTGTAATGGTGTTATTCTGGGATTTATTGGCTTCCAAAACTAAGAAAAAGATACAAGAGCACTTGGAGCAATCGCTCAGTTATGGAGAATGGGGGTAAAATCAAACGGTTACAAAATATGCCACTAAATATATTGTTCATTTATTTCTTCTAGTTTTCTTCCTATTTTGACAAATTGTTTGATATAAACTCATCTTGTTTTTGTTTTTTGCAAATCATATACAGATTCTTAGACATGAGTAAATATCTTCTTGCCAATTTCAATAAAAGAAAAGGCAGGAAAATTGCAGCTCATACACATATCTATACTGTTCAAGGTACAGTCAAGAAGTAGAAACCATGCCAGTTACTAGGATTGTGACAATATAATTATTATCTAGGTATAAAGTTGTTAACTAAGTAAATGAAAGGTCAAAAAGAGGCATCACAGAGGTAGCAACTGCAAGAAGCACTTCCCACCCCTAGAACCGGGGAACAAAGGAAAGAAATTGGAATTATTAACATTTAGGAACTCAGAGGAGGAAGATGACCTCTGAAAAGAGGGCTTACACAGGTATCTCTGAGAGAGCAGTATGAATTTGAAAACAACTGCAGACTGAATTAAGCTGCTGTTACAGAAACTGAAGCTGTTGGGATAAAGAAATGATGGTAATGCGATGCTTACAGAAACAGGAAATATTTTGGAAGCACAGGAAGGCTCACGTCCCTTCTTCCTTCACTAGCGTTACAGGCTCCCTGACAAGATAGAAATGTAATTTTTAGAATTCTAGACCAGCATCAAAATGTAGAGAATAGTAAGGTGGGTTTGGATGTGAGAGATAAAAACAATAATTGAAATGACATTTCAACAGCTTATTCAAATTGCACTTAAATTAAGCATAATGAAGATATCAGATCAAAAGGCTGGCTGGCCGCCAGTGAGGGGCTTCTCCTTTGAAGGGTCCTCTTGATCTAGGATTTTGTCCTCAGCTTTGTTGCTCAACTTTGTCAGAGCACCAGGAACTGACAGAGCTCAAAGGAACTGGGTCACATGATTCAACTTACAAGGGACCCATGAATAAACTCTAAAGCCAAAGTATTGATTTATAGTGAGAAATACCACTGTCTAGATGGTTAAACTGGTACACACATCTTTTCATCTACAGGAAAATATGACAGTCAGAAGGTAGTTGATTGTCATGGAGTGAGAATGGGAAGCTAGATGGATGCACTCCATGGCTCTATAATTGTCTTGATCCCATTACAGAGATGCACTGGGAAAACTGATCAGACCTTACATCAGTTTGTATCCTTATCACTTGTGTAGAGCCAGACAGAGCTCCCCAAAAGCTTACTCTCTCTCTCATCTTTTTCCTGGCTCCTGGCAGAAGCCAGCCTTCCCTTAGTATTTTTTTCAGATAGTGAATATATATATTTAGTTATAGTTTTGTCTGTAAGTTGTTAAACCCTTCAGAGCCTTTCCACTTTAGAAGATAAACAATAATCCCTATGTCATGGGCTGTTATATGGATTAAAGCAGTAATCCATATAAATACTCCTGGGACAGTACTTAACACACAGGAAGCTCCCAGAACAAAAAGTTCCATCCCTGCCTTTCATCCTGCTTTGATTATATCAAGACATTATGTTCTTTTTTTTTAAGTTTATTTATTTATTTTGAGAGAGAGAAAAAGAGAGAGTGGGAAGGGCAGAGACCGAGAGAATCCCAAGCAGACTCTGCACTGTCAGCACAGATCCTGATGTGGGGCTTGAACTCATGAACTGTGAGATCATGACCTGAGCTGAAAACAAGAGTTGGATGCTTAACTGACTGAGCCACCCAGGAACCTAAGATATTATACTCTTATGACATATTTTTCCCTTTAAAAAGATGAGTCAAATGGCTGTATAGCCTTCCATTGGAAGGAAGGATGTATCATTTTATGTCATCAATAGTTACTGTTGGGCCATATTTCTAATTTTGTGTTACTAAACGTGTTTTTTTCTGGTATCACGACAGTCAAAGTTCCCAGACAGACATTCCCACGGAAAACAAAGTAACCCTGCGGACAATGTATTCAAAAGCATCAAAGAGCTAGCAAGTAAATATAGTATATCCAGGCCAAGGACCATGTGAATGCAGAATCCAAAAGATCAAATACAAGCAAACAAAATCTGAAAAGCAGCCAGTGATAAAATGTAATCTACTGTGAAAAGAGCAACAGATAGATTAAAAGCTATGCTCCCTAAGTCAACAGTGAAAGAAGCACGTGGAATGATATCTTCAAAGTGCCAAGCTATATTTGTTACTATTTTCCTTTAGTGCTAGTCCACTACTGACAAACTCTCTCATTGTTTTTATTTGAAAACAACTCTATTTTACCCTTACTCTTGAAAGATATTTTCATTGGGTATAGAACTCTAAATTGATAGTGTTTTATTTTCTTGGCATATTGATATTTAAACATACATACACATACACCTACACATATATATTTACACCAGAAAGAATGTAAGCTCAGTAGGTCTGAAATAAAAACAAATGAAGAATAAAAATGGATAAATATGTGGATAAATCAAAACAAAAACTAACTATAAAACAACACATATACCAATCTTTGTACCTAATATACTTTCCTACTGTAAAATACAAGATCTTAGAACATGGTGACTCTGTTTATGCCCTCATGACTTCTGTTTTAAATTTTTTACATTTTAAAATTGAGGACATGACAATAGTTTTAAGTTAAAATACATGACAAAAATGTCATAAAAGTCATGAGGGTAATAAATGAAATTAAAGCATTCTAAGATCGTCTATTTTGCCATAAAAAAGTAAACAACCCACAAGTTTATCAACTGATGAATGGATAAACAGCATGTAACATACATTATAAAATGTAGTATATCTATGCAATGGAATATTATTCAATAACAAAAAGAAATGGAGAATGAAATGATACATTTACAACATTGATGAACCTTGAAAGCATTTGCCTAAGTGAAAGGAACCATTTACAAAAGGCCACATGTTATATAATTCCATCTGTATGAAATGTCCAGAATAAAAAACCCAGGAGGTTTAAGACAGGAAGTATATTAGCAGTTGTCAAGAGGTATGAGTGACTGCTGATGAATACAGGGTTACTCTTAGGATTAATAAACATGTTCTAAGAATTAGATAGTGGCAATGATTGCACAGCTCTGTGAAAATACTAAATACCATTCAACTGTACACTTTAATGGGTGAATTATATGAAAGGTGAATTGTATCGCAATAAAACTGTAGTTAGTAAAAACATACTAAGATACCTTTAGGAAAGCAGTCTCCTGGGCAGTCTTTCAATCCCTGTTTGGTTACATAAGAATGGGCCTTGGGCCTGGAATACTTCCTTAGGGATAATAAAGACTCCACACAGCTGGAGCCAGGTTTATCATCTTGTGTGGGATTATCTTCCCTGTTTCCAGCTCAGTGTGTGCTCCTTTGTTCTTCTTGAGCACGTAGGTCAGTGGCCTCAGGAACATCCCTGGCTTTTAGTAATTCAGACTCCAGTGGGGATTAATTGGGGCTCTTCCACTGAGGCATAAGAAGGGTACATATAAGCCAATTGCCCATGCATTCACTGCTGGGGAGATCAGTTTATCATGGGGAACCAACACAATTACTGAAGCTGATCTTGTTCTATTTCTTCTCTATGTGAGTAAAAGCACTCCATCCAATGCTTGACCGTGTTGTGTTTTTCTTGGTGACTCCAACACCCAGGTAAAATGGGCAGAAGTATTTGGATTTCTATTCTTGGTGGCTGGCATTGTGATGATCTTTGCCATTCTCTGTATAGCTGGCGTCCCCTTATCCCAGTGGTATTGGCAATCGGTACATGGTGTTCTGTTCAACAGATACCATTCTCTACCTTAGGATGGCAAAAGTAAAAATGTCTAACAATTTCAAGCATCAACAAAGATGTGGTACAACTGAAACTGCCATACATCCAAATGTAAATTAGTAATATCACTTTGGAAAACAATTTAGCAATGTTAGGAGAGTTGAACGTATGCTAATCTAACTGTTGTACTTCTTTGATTATACCCAAAAGAAATTCTGTACATGTGTAACAGAAAATGTGAACAAGAATGTTTTTAGCATTCTTATTCCTACAGCAAAAATAAAGTAATCAAATATTTATCAAGGTAGAATAAATATCATACGGCAGTAGAAATTAATAAACTAGAACCATACCCATTACTAATGAAGAATTTTATTCACTTAAAAAATTTTCATGTTTATTTTTGAGAGAGAGAGAGAGAGAGAGAGAGAGAGAACAAGCAGGGGAGGGGCAGAGAGAGAGGGAGACACAGAAACCCAAGCAGGCTCCAGGCTCTGAGTTGTCAACACAACCCACACAGGGCTCAAACTCATGAACTGCAAGATCTGGACCTGAGCTGAAGTCAAATGCTCAATCTACTGAGCCACCCAGGCATCCCAACAATGAAGAATTTTAAAGGAAATTATACAGGAAAAGCAAAGAAATGATTGGTAGAAAATTAGGAGAACTGTTACTTTATGTAGGGAAGGGCACATGGGGAGGCAAAGTTTTACTTATTATCCTAGATGCTGATTACACAGGTATTTATAACTGTTCTTCAAAATAAACTCCAATGTTTTGTGCATGCTTCTGTATTTAAGGTGTATTTCACAATA
Source organism: Lynx canadensis (assembly GCF_007474595.2). Taxonomy (NCBI): domain Eukaryota; kingdom Metazoa; phylum Chordata; class Mammalia; order Carnivora; family Felidae; genus Lynx; species Lynx canadensis. The sequence continues at coordinate 142,098,924 of NC_044303.2, forward strand.
AAACTAAAACTCTTTTAAGTGAATTTTCTGTTATATAAATCTTTGCACATCTGTTTCCTTAAGTTAATTTCTTAGAAGTTGAATTTCTAGGGCAAAAGACATCAAAGTATTCAAGGCTTGTTTATCTGCTGCCTAATTACCATCCAGAAAAATTGTTCCCATTTACCTTCTTACTAGAAGTGCATCAAAACCCTCTACCCTGGCTACATTTTTAAAAAAAGTTGCTAAATTGCTCTGCCCATGTTGCCACCTGCCACTCACTGTTTAACCCACTGTATTCTGGTTTCCAACCCAACTTTCCATTAAAATTAATCTGTTTAAGAAATTTAAATTTCATGCATAGGGGCATATGTACCCCAATGTTTATAGCAGCACTTTCAACAATAGCCAAATTATGGAAAGAGCCTGACAAATGGATCCATCAACTGACAAATGGATAAAGAAGATATGGTTTCTATATACAATGGAATACTACTTGGCAATGAGAAAGAATGAAATCTCGCCATTTGCAGTAACATGGATGCAACAGGAAGGTATTATGCTAAGTGAAATAAGCCAGTCAGAGAAAGACAGATACCATATGTTTTCACTCATAGGTGGATCTTGAGAAACTTAACAGAAGACCATGGGGGGAGGAGGAGGGGAAAAAAAGTTACAGACAGGGAGGGAGGCAAACCATAAGAGACTCTTGGATACTGAGAACAAACTGAGGGTTGATGGGGGTGGGGAAGGGGGAAAAGTGGGTGATGGGCACTGAGGAGGGCACTTGTTGGGATGAGCACTGGGTGTTGTATGGAAACCAATTTGTCAATAAATTATATTAAAAAATAAATTTAAATTTCTATTTATGAAATAGAAATATTTAAAATATTAAAAATAGAAATATTAAATCATGCAATTTAATGGCTACTTTTCTTCCTGAATGATTTAGAGATTGGCCCTAAAGACTTTTCCAGATGGCTAATATCATCCATCACATGTAGCTCTTAACTTTCTTGATTCTTACATTGTCAGTTGGCTCCCAATTCTTGGAGAATCTTCCCATGGTTTCCTATGAACTATCTCAATCCCCAAGGAGAAAGATTGTTTTAAATAGCATATAGGATTCTACTCATTCATCATCATCATCATCATGAATGATCATCATTATTACTCATTAGCCAGCTTAATGGATGTTGCTGAGGTCCACTGACCGACAATGTTTAAGAACTGTAGCTGCAAAGATGAATTCCAATGCACCAGGCTTCCTAGTATTCACATTCCTGTGTAGTCTCCTTTCACATGGAATCTGGGCTGGCTCTATAACTTGCTTTAATCAAAAGATATGGCATAAGTGATGTTGTATCCATTCCAGTAATACGTCTTCAGAAGGCCTGGCAGCCTCTGTTTCTGCGCTATTGGGAGGCCTAGGCTACTATGTAAGAAGTTTAGTTACTCTGCTGGAGAATCCACCTAAAATAATCATGTGGAAAAGCTATGGGGACAGGGACAGAGGCTGAGACTACATGGAAGAGAAAAGCCTAGCCATATCAGCATCCAACTGGATCCAGCCTTCCAGTCATCCTTGCTAAAGCACGAGACATGTGAGGGAAGCCATTTTGGATATGCCAGGCCTAGCCACCATCTGACTGTAACTATATGAGAAACTGCAAGAAAGAGCAATAGAAGAACCACCCAGTTGAAGCCATTTAACTTAAAGAATTCTCAGAGTTGGTAACAAATTGTTGTCTTAAGCGCCCAAGTTTTGAGATGATTTTCTACACAGCAACAGGTAATGGAAACAAATTCCATTATATATTGCCACTCATCTTTAACTGCTGGGACATGAAGATTTTGCTTGATCAGAAACAAAGCTTGAGATTCTTATGGCCTGAATTAAGTACATCTCTCGGCAAGAAAGGGAGATATCATAGAAGACAACAGTGAGGGTTTACACTCTATAAGGAAGGAACATTTGAACTAAAACCCGAAGGATGTAAAAGGGTCAGATATGTGGTTCAGCTGGAGGAAGGGCATCCCTAACACAAGTGGAAAGACCCTGTGATGAGGAAAAGACCCTGCGATGAGAAAAAGCTGTGTGCTTTGGTACTGAGAGAAGAACTGTCCATAAGAGCAAAGCCACAGAAGCAAGGAAATCCCAGTTCTGTTGGTTACTATGTGGCAAAACCTGAACCTTAGACTCCCAATTCTCTTAGCAGTGACAGTAATCTCTTCATTCCCACAGGGAAGAGAACAAGATGAAGGTGTTTGAGGAATTCAACCAACATGATGAACATGTAAATTAGAAATGCAGTGGTCTGAATCCAGGCCTTCCGAAAATAGGAAGAAAGATCTCAGATACACAACCTAACCTTACACCTTAAGGAACTGGAGAAAAAAACAGCAAATAAAACCCCAAACCAGCAGAAGACAGGAAATAATAAAGATTAGAGCAGAAATTAATGCTATCGAAACCAAAAAAACAGTAGAACAGATCAATGAAACCAGAAGCTGGTTCTTGGAAAGAATTAACAAAATTGATAAACCACTAGCCAGTTTGATCAAGAAAAAAAAGGAAGGACCCAAATAAGTAAAATCAAGAATGAAAGAGGAGAAATCACAACCAACATAACAGAAATAAAAACAATAATAAGAGAATATTATGGGCAATTATATGTCAATAAAATGGGCAATCTGGAAAAAATGGACAAATTCCTAGAAATATATACACTACCAAAACTGAAACAGGAAGGAATAGAAAATTTGAACAGACCCATAACGAGTAAGGAAATCGAATTAGTAATCAAAAATCTGCCAAAAAACAAGAGTCCAGGGCCAGATGGCTTTCCAGCGGAATTCTACCAAACATTTAAGGAAGAGTTAACACTTATTCTCTTGAAACTGTTCCAAAAAATAGAAATGGAAGGAAAACTTCCAAACTCTTTCTATGAAGCCAGCATTACCCTGATTCCAAAACCAGAATCTCTCTAAAAAAGAGAACTATAGACCAATTTCCCTGATGAACATGGATGCAAAAATCCTCAACAAGATATTAGCCAACTGGATCCAAGAATACATTAAAAAAAAATATTCACCACTACCAAGTGAGATTTATACCTGGGATGCAGGGCTGGTTCAATATCTGCAAAACAATTAACATCACTCATCACATCAATAAAAGAAAGGACAAGAACCATATGATCCTCTCAATAGATGCAGAGAAAGGATTTGACAAAACACGGCATCCTTTCTTGATAAAAACCCTCAAGAAAGTAGGGATAGAAGGATAATACCTCGAGATGATAAAACCCATATATGAACGACCCATGCTAATGTCATCCTCAATGGGGAAAAACTGAGAGCTTTCCCCCTAAGGTCAGGAACAAGACAGGGATGTCCACTCTCGCCACTGTTATTCAACATAGTATTGGAAGTCTTAGCCTCTGCAATCAGACAACACAAAGAAATAAAAGGCATCCAAATCGGCCAGGAGGAGGTCAAACTTTTACTCTTCGCAGATGACATGATATTCTATATGGAAAACCCAAAAGATTCCACCAAAAAACTGCTAGAACCGATTCATGAATTCAGCAAAGTTTCAGGATATAAAATCAATGCACAGAAATCGGTTGCATTCCTATACATCAACAATGAAGCGACAGAGAAATCAAGGAATCAATCCCATTTACAGTTGCACAAAACACCATAAAATACTTAGGAATAAATCTAACCAAAGAGGTGAAAAATCTATACACTGAAAACTATAGAAAGCTTATGAAAGAAATTGAAGAAGACACAAAGAAATGGAAAAAGATTCCATGCTCCTGGATAGGAAGAAAAAATATTGTTAAAATGTCGATACTACCCAAAGCAATCTACATATTCAATGCGATCCCTATCAAAGTAACACCAGCATTCTTCACAGAGCTAGAACAAATAATCCTAAAATTTGTATGGAACCAGAAAAAAACCCAAATAGCCAAAGCAATCTTGAAAAAGAAAACCAAAGCAGGAGGCATCACAATCCCAGACTTCAAGCTATACTACAAAGCTGTAATCATCAAGACAGTATGGTATTTGCACAAGAACAGACACTTAGATCAATGGAATAGAATAGAGAACCCAGAAATGGACCCACAAATGTATGGGCAACTAATCTTGGACAAAGCAGGAAAGAATATCCAATGGAATAAAGACAGTCTCTTCAGCAAGTGGTGCTGGGAAAACTGGACAGCGACATGCAGAAAAATGGACCTGGACCACTTTCTTACACCATACACAAAAATAAACTCAAAGTGGATGAAAGACCTCAATGTAAGACAGGAAGCCATCAAAATCCTCGAGGAGAAAGCAGGCAAAAACCTCTTTGATCTTGCCCGCAGCAATTTCTTACTCAACACGTCTTCGGAGGCAAGGGAAACAAAAGCAAAAATGAACTATTGGGACCTCATCAAAATAAAAAGCTTCTGCACAGTGAAGGAAACAATCAGCAAAACTAAAAGGCAACCGACAGAATGGGAGAAGATATTTGCAAACGACATATCAGATAAAGGGTTAGTATCTAAAATCTACAAAGAACTAATCAAACTCAACACCCAAAAAACAAATAATCCAGTGAAGAAATGGGCAAAAGACATGAATAGACACTTCTCCAAAGAAGACATCCAGATGGCCAACCGACACATGAAAAAATGCTCCACACCACTCATCATCAGGGAAATCAAATCAAAACCACACTGAGATACCACCTTACACTTGTCAGATTGGCTAACATTAACAACTCAGGCAACAACAGATGTTGGTGAGGATGCAGAGAAAGAGGATCTCTTTTGCATTGTTGGTGGGAATGCAAGCTGGTGCAGCCACTCTGGAAAACAGTATGGAGGTTCCTCAAAAAACTAAAAATAGAACTACCCTACGACCCAGCAATTGCACTACTAGGCATTTATCCAAGGGATACAGGTGTGCGGTTTCAAAGGGACACATGCACCCCCATGTTTATAGCAGCACTATCAACAATAGCCAAAGTATGGAAAGAGCCCAAATGTCCATCGATGGATGAATGGATACATACATACATACATACAATGGAGTATTACTCGGCAGTCAAAAAGAATGAAATCTTGCCATTTGCAACTACGTGGATGGAACTGGAGGGTAATCTGCTAAGTGAAATTAGTCAGTCAGAGAAAGACAAAAATCATATGACTTCACTCATATGAGGACTTTAAGGGACAAAACAGATGAACATAAGGGAAGGGAAACAAAAATAATATAAAAACAGGGAGGGGGACAAAACAAAAGAGACTCATAAATATGGAGAACAAACTGAGGGTTGCTGAAGGGGTTGTGGGAGGGGGGATGGGCTAAATGGGTAAGGGGCATTAAGGAATCTACTCCTGAAATCATTTTGGATGTAAATTTTAAAAAATAAAAAATAAAGTTAAATTATAAAAAAAAAAAGAAATGCAGTGGTCCGATAAAGCTATTTCTCAGCTGGGCCCCACTCTGTGCAACCCTGTGCAAATGGTATGTATCTTACTAGACACTTTCTCCTCTATAGCAGTGAGGTAAAGTGCAGGAAATGGAAACTAATCTAGGTAGTTAATGTAGGGAATTGAGTGCTTACAAAATCTTTGGAAGCAACCAATATGTTCTTTAGTACATGAATGAATAAATAAACTGTGGTATACCCATACAATGGACTATTCATCAGTGTTAAAAAGAAATGAGCTATCAAGCCATGAAAAGACATGAAGGAAACTTAAATGAATATTACTGTGTGAAAGAAGCTCAATCTAAAAAGACTATCCACTGTATGATTCCAACTACAATCTGAAAAAGGCAAAACTATGGAGAGAGGAAAAAATCAGTGGTTGGCAAGGGGTTACAGGTAGGGAAGGATGAATAAGGGACGCACAAATGATTTTTAGGGCACTGAAACTGCTCTGTAGGAAAATATAATCATGGAAAATGTCATCTATTTGTCAAAGGCTACAGAATGTACAATATCAAGAATGAACCCTAATGTAACTAACTATAGGTTCTGGGTGACAAAGAAGTGTCAACATAGGGTTATTGATTGTAACAAATATACCATGTGGTGCTAGAATGTTGATAGTAGGGGAGGTTAGAGACAGATGGGTAGAGGAGAGAGGATATATGAGAACTACCTGTATTTTTCATTCAACCTTGCTGTGAACCTAAAACTGCCCTAAAAAATAAAGTATGGAGGTTCCTCCAAAAATGAAAAATATAAATACATATGACCCAGTAATTCCACTACTGGGTATTTACCCAAAGAACACAAAAACACTAATTTGAAAAGATATATGCACTCCTATGTTTACTACAGCATTATTTACTATGGAAGCAACCAGTTTTCCATCCATAGATGAATTGATAAAGAAGATGTGGCTGATAGATAGATAGAGAGAGAGAGACATATACATACATACCTGCAAACATACATACATACACATACAATGGAATATTACTCAGCCATAAAAAAGAATGAGATCTTGCCATTTGTGACAGGTATGGACCCACAAGGTATGGTGCTAGGTGAAATAAGTCAGATGGAGAAAGATGAATACCATTTGATTTTACTTATATGTGGAATCTAAAGCACAAAGCAAATGAACAAAGAAATAAAAAAAAAGACATTTTAAATACAGAAAACAAACTGGTGGTTGAGAGAGGGGAAGGAGTTGGGGGATGGGTAAAACAGGTGAAGGGGATTAAGAGGTAAAAACTTCTAGTTATAAAATCAGTAAGTCATGAGATGAAAAGTATAGCAAGGTAATATAGTCAATAATATTTAATAATGTTGTATGGAGCAGAAAAAAATAAAGTCTATTATAAAAGAAAACAAAAATCATTGCAAAGCCCGAAAAAGAAGTATCAGAATGAGCTCCAGAAATGATTCCCAAAACAGCATTGCCAAACTAGCCCTCTAGGGAGTGCTTCCTCTGCCAGTGCCAAGAAGTGGGGTGTCAGGAAGCCACTAGTGGAACTATCTAGAACATACCACTGTAGCTGTGGTTCAGAGATCAGGAAGCTGCCACCCCCCACAAATCTTAAAGCTTGTATCACTCTTAAAGCTGGAGACTGAAAAGTGAAATGCTCCTACATGAAAACCTAAAGTCTCCATGATTTCGACTGTCAGCAGAAAACATCTGAAAATATCAGGATGTCCTCTGCCTAATTTCTGCCTTCAACATGTTCCAAAGGTGCAAACAACAGGCAGAACTTATTTGCATCCAAAACAAAAGCTACAACCTAGAAAATGTAGTGTTTAGCTTTCCAGACTCTGCTATATAGAAAAGCACACGGGAAGGAGGAATGGATGCCAAGGGCCCCGCCACCATATTCAATACAACTTTCGCTGACCTGACAGTCCACACCCTAGCCCCTGGAATGTATGAGGGGTGAGGTTGTATTGGCAAAGCTTCCATCACCATCATGTTTTCTGTCCAGTCATAGAAATCAAGAGATTTCTCTGAAGGTGAAGGTAGGAAACCTCTCCTATCTGTGGGTCAATGTACTGTGCCAAATCAGGCCATCTTCTCATTCTCTCCCTGTTGTGTTGTGGCACCCATGAGAATGCACCTCGTAGACCTCCAATGCCTGGGAGTTAGTTAATTGACCAACGATCCCAAGTGTTTTGCTGTGAAATCCATCATCATGTTTGTACCAAGATTTCACTTCCCAACTTCTTACAAGCTGCTCCCAGACACTGACTGGGTGCAGCGGAGAGACTAAGGCAGCCTGTTCGTGGGAGACAGAGACTCCTCTGATGGCCAACTTTTGCTTGTGGACTCCCTGACAACCTTTCTCAAACCTATATCACACTGTAGGCAAGTCCTGGATGCTGTCACTCAACCTTCCTTTCCTCTACCCTTCATTGAGGGTCAGACATGCATCAAAGTCAACTAGTTCTGCCAGCCTTATCTAGCTCCTTCCCATGTACTCTTACATGCATTTCCTCTGATCAAATCCTTGCATTCTATTTTGATGCCTGCTTCTTGGAGAACCTGAACCAACATACTTGCCTCACTCATTCTGAACTCAAGACTTTGCTCTCTGTTCTTGACTGAACTCCCACCTGCAACGACTTGTCACATCTTTCTCACCTACTCAAACCCTACCCATCTTGTGGATCCAATACCAATCATACCTCCTCCATGAAGTCTTCCCTGCTTATTCTTGTCCTCCCAGATCCACACATTTTGCAGGTCTTCTATTGTCTCTGGTTGCAAGAATATTGACATATATTGAGCTCCTTTAACATTTGAGGGCAAGGAATAGGTCAGGCATTCTTTATTAATATCCATAGTCCTTCTCAATGGAAAAGAGAACAGAATACAGTGGCTTTATTAAACTCTTGTTGAAATTATTGAATAGTTTGAAATTTAAAAAATGATAATTCTACCAACAAATAGAGGCAGGTATGTTGGTTCAGGTTCTCCAGCTAATAAACTGGCTAAGCTTTTAGGGAGCACTGGGAAATGAGACCCCATCATTAACTTTTGGTGACTATGTAAAATTGCATAAACTTACTTGAGGCCAATTTGGCAATACGTAGCAGAAGTCTAAAAATGCACTTATTCTTTAACTTCTTTTTGTCTTTCTAGTAATATATCCCAAGGGAAACTTTAAATTACAAACATGTCAGTATAGCAGAGGTGGAGCTAAAGCAGGTACTTTTTATGAGTGGGATCTACACAGAGAAAACAGACCCACAAGGCATAGGTCAGACACAAGTAAGCTTCTTCTCCTCCTTCTCTTCTGTTTCCTCTCTCCTCCCCTCCCTCTTTTCTCTGCCCCCCTTCCCACTCCTCCTTTTCTTCCTCTTCTCTTTCTCTTTCCTCCTCCCCCTTCATCTTCTTGATAATTAAGCTTTAATTCTACTTCTAGTGATTTTTAGACCCACTGGGAAAGGAAAGAGAGGATCTCTAGTCAAAGAAGCTTTTATAGGCTGTTTATACATCTCTGATATTTTCATGGGACCCTGAGGAATAAGGTGCACCTCACCTTTGAGATTCTAAACCTACCCCCACATGAAAAGCAGAGATCAATTTGGTTAAATAACTGCTAATGCTGGGTGGGCGGGGGAACTGTTGCTTACCAGACTGAAAATGGGCAATAGAATTATTCTGTAAGGATCCTGCGCATTCAGGATGTCTCTCCATCCAATACAAGGGTTTTAGGTAAAGGGCAGTCTAACTGCTTGAATCTAGCAATTAGAGCAAGTGCCCTCACCTGCCACACTAGCAGGACTTCAGCCCTCCTCATTCCTTGTAAGTCTCTGAGTTTCCAGAAGGAGAGCTGATAGCTAATGCATAATCAGAGCTACTGACTTCCTCTCTGTGGTCCCTTGCTTCAGCTCCTGCTCACTCCCTCTCTGGATCTGGGCCTTTGGGTGTTGACACCAGGGCAGAAGCTCTCTGGGCCCCATGCTTAGCCTCCACTGCCTCTGATCCCCTTCCCTACTGCCCTGTTAGGCATTTCCTTACAATCTCTGCCTGCAGATCTCCACTGCTTACCTTCCTCTCCACACTATAGGAAAGCACCTGACTCTTCCCGGCTCTCTGTCTGAAGAGGTCGCTTAGCAACAGGAGCTGGCCTGGCACTCCTGGACAAAGCTCCCTCACTCCTGCCGTCTGGGAATCCTGGGCTGTCCAAGGGGACCCAGAATAGGAGTTATCACAGTACAGCCCTGTGGCCCCTGCTGCTCATAATGTTCTTCCAGACTCCTTATTCATTCCTGGTGATTTTTCTCTGAGCAGCACATTTCCCCTCCCCGCTACCCAGCTTATACTGAGCAATCCCTCAGGCTGACATGTAGATATAGGTCTGAACCCCAATTTTGGATATGGTTAAAGTTCTTTCCTATAAATGGGTATCTAGCCAATCTGGGGATATTGCAGCCTTTCTGTTTGAAAGAGGCCATGACTAGCCCTGCTCTTAGAAAGCCCATGAGTGGTCAAAAATGGAAAAGTCCTTGGTTCTAGAGGTCAAAAACAGTTAAGGAGAGGTTGCTCCACTGCTGGAACAGCAATAATTTCAAGACACAGATCCCAGGCATTGGGTCTGAGGGACAAGTATTAATGGTACTGTAGGCATGAGGAGGCACCAGATTCTTCTAGGCTTTTATGACCCGGTCATGGCATGTGAGCTACCATAGTAAGTGGCAGAGCTGTCCTCAAGCCCAGATAAACCCAAGACTCACATCACCCCAACTCACATCAGGCAGGAAACCTCATTATCAAGACTGGGCCTTTTGCTTATTTGTTTAAAACTCAACAGTTTTCTTAGGCCTTTACCTCAGATCAATGTCTGTCAATGGATTTTGTATGTTTTCTTCATGAGGGCCTGAATAACAAACAGGCCTTGTTATTATACAGGTTTTCCTCCCCTATAAAATTTGACAGAACAATAAAAATGATGCCTAATATTTTCTAGTAATTTCTCATTTGTATTATTTAAATCTTTTATTTTTATTTTATAACCTTTTAAGTCATTTTTTATATAAACAGATAGTATTTTTATTATTTTATTTTTTGTTTATTTATTTTTAAGTAGGCTCCATGCCCAACATGTAGCCCAATGTAGGACTTGAACTGACAACCCTGAGATCAAGATTCCAGTGCTTAAACCAACTGAGCCACTCAGGTACCCCACACATTGATAGTATTTTTAAACCTGTCTTTTTTATTACCCTTAAAATTTGGGAAGGAATTTTCTTATACATAATCTCATTTGATTATCACAAAGCGAGTTATAACAAGTTTCTTTACTCCTGTTTGAAAATGAAGAAACTGAGTCACAGAAAAGTTAAGTTGATTTGTTCAAGGTCACAGCTAATAGGTGACAAAGCTAGAAGTAGAATCCTACTTCTCATTCTCCCTTTAATCTTCTTTCTTCCACTGGACCAAACTAGATCATAATGAATTGATATAAGTAAGCAAGTTTGATTCCTGGTCCTGCTTGCATTTTCCAAATTGGCCAAGAGATTGTATTTATAAAGGCCATGATCTTAAACTTGATGATGACTGGAGAACATTATGTGAAAAAAAGAGCTTCTAGGGGAGTAAGGAAAACCTAAGTTCTCCCAAGTTTCCAGGAGCACTATCACTCAGGTATATACCATAGGAGCAGATAAAAGCAGGGAGAAGAGTAAAAGAAAGCCTGTCTGAACTTCTGTCCACTCTCCTGGCCCCAGAGGTGGTCTCATTACCTCGTCATTTCATGAGATTTCACAAGGCTGTGGACCCATGCTGCACACTGGCAGGGCAGAAGTTTGGTGTGAGAGAGTGGGAGCCTCCCCTTACCTGAGGATGCCTCTAAGTCACTTCCTCATGTGGCCTTTCTTCTGCATTTATCTGATATATACCCCAGGTCAATAGCAGTGCTCTGAAATCTACATAGTGAGTCTCAAGGAAAGTTCTGCTGAATGGAGAATAGCTTCTAAGACCTGCAGCCACATAAATTCTAACACTACTGGGTACTGGCTACAATAATTCCTTCAGAAACTATTTTAAACTCCACAACATTTAATTTAAAATAAATTGCATAAAACTGTCTATTTTCAAATTAAAAATTGAAGCTTTTAATTCAACTAAAATTGTGCCGGAGCCCTCAAGTAAGTGTTTGATGTTATGGATGACTGGCTCATAATCCCAAGTTTGGAAAAATACAAATATGGCTAGCTCAGAATCAAATATGCTAGGTTTACTTTTAAAGAAATCATTATTTGATGAAACATTCAGTGCTTCATAAATTGAAAACAAAAAACTCATAGCTTCTGAGCAGCAGGCCATATAGGCCAAGCTATTTTTTCCAGTCCTGAGAGTTATCTGTGCAAGGAGCCACACTGAAAATTTCCCTTTGATCAATAGGATGGATCTGTATGACATCTGACAGGTTGGGTTGCGGTCAAGGGACAGAACTTTAATGTGCAAAACACTTGTACAGGCAGGGGTTGGATATATGACGTGGCTTGGAAATACAAAAGAAGGATAAATATGTTTCAATGTATAATTTACACTATATTTATGATTCTGCTTTGATTTCAAAATAAATTAGTAATTAGAACTTCCCATCCTCATGCAGCTATATATTCAGAACAAAATTCTTGAGGCACTTTTAGATCATGGGCTCCCAGGACAAATGTCTGGATGGTTTGGGAATTTGAGGTGGGGGAGAATGCTGCAGGAATATATATGGCAAAGGCAAACCACTTAAATATGTCCTGAATTGTGCAATGGATTTTAGTATCACTGTGGTTAAATAATAACACTTTATGCATTTACTCATAACCACACTCCATGTTGTTTCCTATAATCACCAGTATACTAAGTGGAGGAACTCTATTACTGCAGTTATGTCATCTCTATTTTTTTTTTTTTAGAGGCAGGGAGGGGCAGAGGGTGAGGAAGAAAGAGCATTTTAAACAGTTTCCACCGCCCACTGGGGGGCATGATGCAGGGCTCAATATCACCACCACGAAATCATGACCATGATATCATGACCTGAGCCGAGATCAAGAGTTGGACACTTAACCAACTGAGCTACCCGGGCCTCCCAGTCATCTCTATCTTTAGCCATCACTTTATTTACTCACCCAACAAATAAATTTTAAACACAACTATAGAGGTGGCTCTATTGCTTAGTTGGTCTCACAAACACAACTGTGGGTCAGGCATTGAGCTAGACAGGTGGGGATAGAGAAAAAAGCAACACAGGCTATAGTCCTCACTTTTATGGAATTTAGAGTCAAGCTGTAGTTTTCTTTTAAGAGTTTTGCTTTTCTTTCCTGAATATTAAAATAATAAATAATCCTTGCAAAAAACTGAAGTAATAATATTACCTAGCATAAACCAAGCACTAAATGTGCTAAGTACCCCATAAACACGATTTAATCTTCACAATAAACCCATGGAGGATATACTGTTATCTCCACTTTACATGAAAAAACTGTCTCAGTTGACGTGAGATTCAGGATATGGAACATGGTCTGACTTCAGAACCCAAGTTTTAAACATGTAGCTATATGGTAGTTATCTCCAAAATGGGGCATTCTCACTAGGAGAAGTGTAAGAGAATCCACCAGGATACAGAGGGAAATATTAGAAATTAACTATAGATTTATACCTATATTTAATATGGATTGACAGTGCGACAATACTTGGCACATATTTCAGCTAATGATAGTAAAGAAAGAAAATGTGGACACAGTCCTTAAGGAAGATGGGAGTTCAGAATCACACAGAGTTGAGGAATTTAGTCAACTTCCTGGTTAGTTGATTTCTGGCTTATTACCATGTATTATAGTTTTGTATATCTGTTAACTAGATTTATGATTCCATTATTTAGTTTTAACTAAACAAACCCCTCAAAATAGACCAATGTTTTTTTAAGGTCACACTAATCATAAGCACATGTGAAGAACCAAAAATGGCAAAGTTGATAATTCCACAACTAAAAAAAGCTCTTTGTTAAGAGAAAACACAAGTATCCTATTGGATTTCATATTCAGTGACATTGTTCTCACTAAAATGTAACTAATAATAATTTTATTGAAATCAAAATGGCTTCCTATATTATTAATAAAAATAAATTTATACTTATTTTAAAGTATTATTTCCCCTTTACCTTATTCTTTAACATGTATATGCTTTCTAATATATGAATTATATTAATGTATACAACATAATAATGAACACATATACATATTTTGGGGGTACACATTCGAAACTTTTTGTGAAATCAAAAAATTTCAGATGTAGGAAAAGAATAATTCAATTCTAAAAACACTGTGATAAATATCTTTGTAAATATACCCATGTGAACAAACTGTTTATTTTTGTAGAATACTACTAAGTAGAGGGATGATTATATCAAATGTCATGACCATTTTTGAAGCTTTTGATAAATACGGCCAAACTGCTTTCCAGAAAGCATTGCACTAATGTGCATGTCTAAGAACAGTAGAAGAGAAATCATTTTTTGACTGTACACTTGCCCATTCTGAGTATTACTTTTTCTTATAATATTTTTTAATTTATAAGAGAAAAATGACCATTTTCTTTCAAGGTTAATTTTTAGGTATGATGCGATGGCTCGTATCATTTCAGTGTCCATTGAATACTTACCTCTCAGGTGTACACAAGGTGTTGGCCACATTTGGGCATTGACTGGGAAAGCATGTATTTCCTCAGAGTGGATATGAATGTGATCTAAGAACAAATTATGAGAGGGGGAGCCAAACGCTGTCTTTCTTTTTTGTGAGTATCAATATGTATTTCTCAGAACACAAGAAAAAACTGAATAATAACATCATTGAAAATGTAGTTATAGGGTAAACACATGCAAGAGAATCAAGGTGGACCCCTTCCTTCCCTTCTACACAAAATTAACTCAGAATTTATTGTAGACCTAAATGCAAGAGCTCAAACTATAAAATTCTTAGAGGAAACCCAGGAGGGGGAGGAGTCAACATGGCAGAGAAGTAGGGGGACCTGAAATTCCCTTGTCCCTAAAACACAGCAGTATTGAGTCCAGAAGACTTGGAATTCCAGGATCTGGGCTGCAGAGTAGCAGAAACATCTCCAGGGGCACACAGGGACAACTTGGCAGCCATAGGTACATGATTGTGAATTGGGGGAGATAAAATGGGTGGCAAGGCATGGAAGGAAGGGATTCCCTTCTGTGGAGAGATGAAAGGAAGAGAAAGAGGCTATGAAAGTATAGGATTGTATTTGGACAAGAGAAAAACCACAGACCGGAGAACAGAAGGGGAGCTAGCCCCTGCTTGGTAGCAAGTTTGGAGGCACGGTCAAAGACAGCAGTCCCTTCCCTTGAGTGCTGTGTGCTGTGGGAAGAGGGTATATAGCTGCTCCAAACAAAAGATCCTACAGGCACCCACCAGCCAGAGGCCCTTTGTCAGCTGGATGGAGTGGTACTACCCAGGAACCAGAGTGTGTGGAGTGGGTTCCTTTAAGACATCGGGGTTTCAGGGATGCCTGGGTGGCTCAGTCGGTTAAGCATCTGACTTTGGTTCAGGTCATGATCTCACAGTTTGTGGGTCCGAAATCCATATGGGGCTCTGTGCTAACAGCTCAGAGCTTGGAGCCTGCTTTGGATTCTGTGTCTCCCTCTTTCTCTGTCCCTTCCCCAGCTTGTGCTGTCTCTCTCTTTCTCAAAAAAAAATAAACATAAAAAAAACAGAGACATCAGGGTTTGAATCCCAGCCGAGCTCCTGGGAGGGCGGGAGACTGTGGACTGGGACAAACCAGCCCACTCACACCTGCACAGCACTGTGAGGATGGCCTGAACAGAGTGGTCTGGGACACCCAGTCAGGGGAGGAGAGACTGGGGCGTCACCATTTTTCTCCCCATCACCCACAAGGTGGGACTTCAGGGAACAGACAGTGACAGTGGACCCACGTGGAGGCAGGACCCGCCTACACCAAACCATGCCTCTCCATGCATGGTAACTGCTATCTACAGGAGCAAGATTGACACTGACCTAACTAGAGAGCCCTTCCTCCAGACCAGTGCAGCCACTGGTTCCAAGGCACCATCAGATATTGGTCCAGCGGTTTTGCATTTTCTGATTTGATTCTTGGTCAATTCTTATATATATAGTTTTTTGTTCTTCCTTTCCTCCTTCTTATTTCTTCCCTTCTCTATTCTGGTTGTTTGTCTCTTTAAGCAGACATTTTTAACTTATTCTTTTTACACTTCTTCTGTATCCCCTTCTTCTTTGTTTACCTCTCTCTCGTTCTGGACAAAGCCATATAGTTTCTCTGATTCTATGCCTGGTCAATTTTTTTTCTCTTTTCTTTTTCCCTGCCCCTGTCATGTCTCTCTTTATATGGAATAAAGCTTCTTCCACCACCACCCCCCTGCCACCTTTAAAATTTTTTCCAGGGTACTTCAATGAACAAACAAAGCACACCTGGTGGAAGGTTCAAACCACCACCACGAGTAGGGAGATAAAGCAACCAGAGACACAATAACAGAGAGCATGCAAGTCACTCCAAACACACCTCCTGAAGGGCCAGGCCCTGGACAGTGTATGACCCCTTTTTAATATAGTAGTGCTTGCAGGTGAAGGACACATAACAAGCTATTAAAACACATAAAGGACAGAAAACTAGCCAAAATGACAGAATGGAAGAATGATCCTGAAAAGAAATTCCTGGAAGAAATGACAGCTAGAGAATTGCTTAAAACATATATAAAAAATAAATCTAATAAAGAATTTAGAATAATAGTCATAATATTAACAGCTGGGCTTGAAAAAAGCATAGAAGACAGCAGAGAATCTATTGCTGCAGAGATCAAGAAACTAAGAAATAGTCATGATGAATTAAGAAATGTTGTAAATGAGGTGCAAAATAAACTAGATGCAGAGACATCAAGGATGGAGGAAGCAGAGGGGAGAAGAAGTGAAACAGAATATAAAATTATGGAAAATGATGAAGGTGAGAAAAAGACAGATAAGAAAATACTAGACCACGAGGGGAGAATTAGAGACCTAAGTGATTCAATGACACATAATAATATCCGTATCATAGGAGTTCCAGAAGAAGAAGAGAAATAAAAGGACGGAAGGTTTACTTGAACAATTCATAGCTGAGAACTTCCCTAATCTGGGGAAGGAAGCAGACATCCAAATCCAGGAGGCACAGAGAACTCCCTTCAGATTCAACAAGAATAGGTCTTCTCCATGGCATATCATAGTGAAACTGGCAAAATACAAAGATAAAGAGAGAATTCTGAAAACAGCTAGGGACAAATGCCTTAACCTACAAGGGTAGACACATAAGGGTAGTAGCAGTCCTGTACATTGAAACCCGGCAGTCCAGAAGGGAGTGGCAGGAAATATTCAATGTGCTGAATAGGAAAAATATGCAGCCAAGAATACTTTATCCAGCAAGGCTGTCATTCAGAATAGAAGGAGAAATAAAAGCTTTCTGAGACAAACAAAAACTGAAGGAGTTCATGACCATGAAACCAGCACTGCAAGAGATCCTAATCCTAAAAGGGACTCTGTGAGAAGAATGCTGTGAAGACTACAAAGGACCAGAGACATCATCACAAGCATGAAACCTACAGATAACACCATGACACTAAATCCATATCTTTCAATAATAACTCTGAATGTAAATGGACTAAATGCCCCAATCAAAAGACACAGGGTAACAGAATTGATTAAAAAAACATGATCCATCTATCTGCTGTCTACAAGACATTCATTTTAGACCTGAGGACACCTTCAGATTGAAAGTGAGGGGATGGAGAACCATCTATAATGCTACTGGAAGTCAAAAGAAACCTGGAGTATCCATACTTATGTCAGACAAACTAGATTTTAAACTAAAGGCTGTAACAACAGATGAAGAGGTCATTATATAATAATTACAGGGTCTTCAAATGCAAGCTGGTGCAGCCACTCTGGAAAACAGTATGGAGGTTCCTCAAAAAACTAAAAATAGAACTACCCTATGACCCAGCAATTGCACTAGTAGGCATTTATCCAAGGGATACAGGTATGCGGTTTCAAAGGGACACATGCACCCCCATGTTTATAGCAGCACTATCAACAATAGCCAAAGTATGGAAAAGCCCAAATGTCCATCGATGGATGAATGGATAAAGAAGATGTGGTATATATACACAATTGTATATATACACAATGGAGTATTATTCGGCAATCAAAAAGAATGAAATCTTACCATTTGCAACTACGTGGATGAAACTGGAGGGTATTATGCTAAGTGAAATTAGTCAGAGAAAGACAAAATCGTATGACTCCACTCATATGAGGACTTTAAGAGACAAAACAGATGAACATAAGGGAAGGGAAACAAAAATAATATAAAAACAGGGAGGGGGACAAAACAGAAGAGACTCATAACTATAGAGAACAAACTGAGGGTTACAGGAGGGGTTGTGGGAGGGGGGATGAACTAAATGGGTAAGGGCCACTAAGGAATCTACTCCTGAAATCATTGTTGCACTATATGCTAACTAATTTGGATGTAAATTTAAAAAAATAAAAAATTGGTAAGAATGTGGTAACACATTTGTTTGGTAACAACAAAAACATTGGTAAGAATGTGGTAATTTCAGGGGACTTTAACACTCCATTTACAACAATAGACAAATCATCTGGACAGAAAATCAATGAACAACGGCCCTGAATGACACACTGGACCAGATGGACTTGACAGATATATTCAGAACTTCTCATATAAAAGCAGCAGAATATACATTCTTCTTAAGTACCCACGGAACATTCTCCAAAATAGATCTCATACTGGGTCACAAAACAGCCCTCAATAAATATAAAGGAAGTGAGATCATACCATGCATATTTTCAGATCACAACACTATGAAACTTGAAATCAACCACAAGGAAAAATTTAGAAAGCTTCCAAAGCCATGGAGGTTACAGAACATCCTACTAAAGAATGAATGGATTAACCAGGCAATTAAAGAAGAAATTTAAAAATAAATGGAAGTAAATGAAAATGAAAACATGACAGTCCAAACCGTTTGGGAGGCAGAAAAGGCAGTCCTAAGAGGAAAATACATCGCAGTCAAGGCCTATCTCAAGAAACAAGAAAAATCCCAAATACAACACCTAACAGCAAACCTAAAGGAATTAGAAGCAGAACAGCAAAGAAACCCCAAAGCCAGCAGAAGAAGAGAAATAATAAAGATTAGAGCAGAAATAAACAATATAGAATTAAAAAAAAGCCACAGTAGAACAGATCAATGAATCTAAGAACTGTTTTTTTGAAAAAATAAAAAAAGTGATTAACCCTAGCCAGACTTCTCAAAAAGAGGAGAGAGAACCCAAATAGATAAAATCACACATGAAAGAGGAGAGATCACAACCAACACCACATAAATACTAAAATTATTAGAGAATACTATGAAAAATTATATACCAACAAACTGGACAACCTGTAAGAAATGGACAAATTTCTAGACACCCACACACTACCAAAACTCAAACAGGGAGAAACAGAAATTTGAATAGACCCATAACCAGTGAAGAAATTGAATCAGTTATCAAAAATCTCCCAACAAATAAGAGTCCTGGGCCAGATGGCTTCCCTGGGGAATTCTACCAGACATTTAAAGCAGAGTTAATACCTATCCTTTCCAAGCTGTTCCGAAAATAGACATGGAAGGAAAGCTTCCAGACGCATTCTACGAAGCCAGCATTAACTTGATTCCCAAACCAGACAGAGACCCCACTCAAAAGGAGAATTACAGGCCAATATCCCTGATGAACATGGATGCAAAAATTCTCAATGAGATACTAGAAAATCAAATTGTACACCATGATCAAGTGGGATTCACTCCTGGGATGCAGGGCTTGTTCAATATTTATAAATCAATCAATGTGATATATTACATTAATAGAAGAAAGGATAAGAACCATATGATCCTTTCAATAGATGCAGAAAAAGTATTTGACAAAATACAGCATCTTTTCTTAATAAAAACCCTCGAGAAAGTCGGGATAGAAGGAATATACCTTACCATCATGAAAGCCATCTATGAAAAGCCTACAGCTAATATCATCCTCAATGGGGAAAAACTGAGAGCTTTCGCCCTGAGATCAGAAACACAACAGGGATGTCCACTCTCACTGCTGTTGTTTAACATAGTGTTAGAAGTCCTACCCTCAGCAATCAGATAACAAAAGGAAATAAAAGGCATCCAAATTGGCAAAGAAGAAGTCAAACTTTCACTTTTCGCAGATGACATGATACTCTACACGGAAAACTTTAAAGACTCCACCAAAAACCTGCTAGAACTGATACATAAATTCAGCAAAGTTGCAGGATACAAAATCAATGTAGAGAAATCGGCTGCACTTCTATACATCAATAATGAAGCAACAGAAAGAGAAATCAAGAAATTGATCCCATTTACAATTGTACCAAGAACCATAAAATTGACCTAAGAATAAACGTAACCAAAGATGTAAAAGATCTGTATGCTGAAAACTATAGAAAACTTATGAAAGAAATTGAAGATATAAAGAAACGGAAAAACATTCCATGCTCATGGATTGGAAGAATAAATATTGTTAAAATGTCAATACTACCCAAAGCAATCTACACATTCAATGCAATCCCAATCAAAATTGCACCAGCATTCTTCTCAAAGCTAGAACAAACAATCCTAAAATTTGCATGGAACCACAAAAGACCCCAAATAGCCAAAGTAATGTTGAGAGAACGGAAGTGGGAGGCACCACAATCCTGGACTTTAGCCTCTACTATAAAGCTGTAATCATCAAGACAGTATGGTATTGGCACAAAAACAGACACATAGACCAATGGAGTAGAATAGAGAACCCAGCATTTTACCCACAAATGTATAGCCAACTAATCTTTGACAAAACAGGAAAGAGTATCAATGAAAACAGACAGTTTCCTTAGCAAATGGTGCTGGGAGAACTGGACAACAAATGAAACTGGACCACTTTCTTATACCATACACAAAAATAAACTCAAAATGGACAAAAGACCTAAATGTGAGGAAGGAAACCATCAAAACCCTAGAGGAGAAAACAGGCAACAATCTCTCTGACCTCATCTGCAGCAACTTCTTACTCCACATTTTGTCAAAGGCAAGGGAAATAAAAGCAAAAATGAACTTTTGGGACCTCATCAAGATAAATAGCATTTGCACTGCAAAGGAAACAATCAACAAAACTAAAAGGCAACCGATGGAATGGAAGGATATTTGCAAATGACACATGGGATAAGAACTTAACAGACTCAACACCCGAAAAGCAAATAACCCAGTGAAGAAATGGGCAGAAGACATGAATACACACTTTTCCAAAGAAGACATCCAGATGGCCAACAGACACATAAAAAGATGCTCAACATCACTCATCATCAAGGAAATACAAATCAAAACCTCATTGAGATACCACCTCACGCCAGTCAGAGTGGCTAAAATGAACAAATCAGGAGACTATAGATGTTGGAGAGGATGTGGAGAAACGGGAACCCTCTTGCACTGCTGGTGGGAATGCAAACTGGGGCAGCCGCTCTGGAAAACAGTGTGGAGGTTCCTCAAAAAATTAAAAATAGATCTACCCTATGACCCAGCAATAGCACTACTAGGAATCTATCCAAAGGATAGGAGTACAGATTCAGAGGGGCACATGCACCCCAATGTTTATAGCATCACTTTCAACAAAAGCCAAATTATGGAAAGAGCCCAAATGTCCATCAACTGATCAATGGATAAAGATGTGGTTTATACATACAATGGAATACTACTTGGCAATGAGAAAGAATGAAATCTTGCCATTTGCAACAACGTGGATGAAGCTGGAGGGTATTATGCTAAGTGAAATAAGTCAGTCAGAAAAAGACAGATATCATATGTTTTCACTCATATGTGGAAGTTGAGAAACTGAACAGAAGACTAATGGGGGAAGGGAAGGGGAAAAAATAGTTTCAAACAGAGAGGGAGGCAAACCATAAGAGACTCTTAAATACAGAAAACAAACTGAAGGTTGATGGGGGGTGGGGGAGAGGGGAAAATGGGTAATGGGCATTGAGGAGGGCACTTGTTGGGATTGGCACTGGGTGTTTTATGTAAGCAATGAATCATGGGAATCTACCCCCGAAGCCAAGAGCACACTGTATACACACTGTGTGAAGTAACTTGACAATAAATTAAATTAAAAAAAGGAAGAAGAAGAAGAAGGAGGAGGAGGAGGAGGAAGAGGAGGAGGAAGAGGAGGAGGGGGGGAGGGGGAAACCCAGGAGTAAATCCCTGTGACCTTGAGTTAGGCAAAGCCTTCTTACATAGGACATCAAAAGTACAAATGATAAAAGAAAAAATAGATAAATTGGACTTCATCAAAACAAAAAACTTTTGAATTTCAAAGAACACCAAGAAAGTGAAAAAAACAACCCACAGAAAGGGATAAATATTTGCAAATAATATCTGATAAGGGATTTGTATCCAGAATATACAAATAACTCTTACAACTCAATAATACAAAGAGGGTCTGAATTAGGCATTTCTCCAAAGAAGATATACAGATGGCTAATAAGCACATGAAAAGATGCTTAACATTACTAGTCATTAAGGACTAATGACCAAACTGAGACATGTCATACCCACCAGGATGACTATAATCAAAAAGAGATACAAAAACAACTGTTGGTGAGAATGTGGAGACACTGGAACCTTACATGTAATATAAATGTAAAATGATGCAGTCACTTTGTAAAACAGTTTGACAACTTCTCAAAATCTTTTTTTTTTTTTCCTCAACGTTTTTTATTTATTTTTGGGACAGAGAGAGACTGAGCATGAACGGGGGAGGGGCAGAGAGAGAGGGAGACACAGAATCGGAAACAGGCTCCAGGTTCCGAGCCATCAGCCCAGAGCCCGACGCGGGGCTCGAACTCACGGACCGCGAGATCGTGACCTGGCTGAAGTCGGACGCTTAACCGACTGCGCCACCCAGGCGCCCCAACTTCTCAAAATCTTAATTGTAAGTTTACCATTTGACCTAGCAATTCCACTCCTAGGTATATACTCAAGAGCAATGAAAAAGCACAAAAACTTGTCCACACAAAAACTTGTACGCGAATGTTCACAGCAGCATTACTCATAGAAGCCACAAAGTGGAAAAAAACTCAAATATCTGGGTGGATAAGAAAAATGTAGTATTTCTACACAGTGGAATATTATTTGACAATAAAAAGGAATAAAGTACTACAACATGGATGAAACTTAAAAACATTATGCTAAGTGCAAGAAGTCAGTCACAGAAGACTACATATTGTAAAATTCCATTTATATGAAATGTTCAGAATAGGCCAATCTAGAGAGACAGAAAATAGATTACTGATTGCCTAGGGCTGGGGATGGGGAGGGGCAATACGGAGAGAGCCTGCTAACGGGTATGGTGTTTCTTTTTGGTGTGATAAAAATGTCCTAAGATTGATTGTAGTGATGGTTGCACAACTCTGAATATACTACCAACCACTGAATTGTATGCTTCAAACGGGTGAATTGCAGAGTAAGTGAATTATGTGCCAGTAAACCTATTAAAAATATATAGCGGTAATATGAAGAATGTCTGTATAACAGACATTGTCTTCTTTGTATTCCACTATTGTTAATATTTGACTTTTTTAATTTGAAAAAAGTATGCTCTATTCTTGGAAACATCCTTTTGATATATTATGTTCTGTCTCCGCCAATTGTGAAGTGCTATTATTAATAAAAATTAATTATGTTACCTACTATGAGTAGCTGCCATTAGACGGTGCTTAAGAGCAGACAGGCCTTATTCCTGTCCTCCATGTGAAACATAACTTTTTGAGCAGAGTAAGGTTTTTTTTTTTTGCTTAGAATAGGAAGGCATAGACATATTCAATTTTAGTAAAATAATCTTACAGACTATCTGTGGGGACCTTTTTGATGTGAAATTAAATTGTGGCACAGACAGAGATTTTATTACATTTACATGGACCCATAAAATAACTTTTATGGTTCCCAGTGGTGCAAATCCTCCTTAATTTTGTTAATTATTTCCCCCCAGTTATCCTTAGCCATGTCTGCTAATTCAGTATTGATCTTGATACTAAGATATGTTATGGTCTTAGAAATTCACTTGAGTCCCCACTGATGAAAAGAACTAAGGAAGCAGATCTTACCCGAGGTAATGTTTTGGATAGATTCCAATTAATATTATAGCTGAGGATGACAATGTCCTTCCTCCCAATGTTCTGACTTGTTCTTCAGAGCTGGGTTTATAAGCCAGAATAGGATGTTAGGGACTGTCCCAGAAAAATCTGAGGGGGAGATGGTTTTGCACCTGCACTCTGGTATGCTGATCCTGCTTTCGTTATGTGCTCCCTCCCACATGAACCTGGAAAATGATCTGTTATTCTGCTTGTTTCTATTTTTTTCTGTATTAATCCTTCCCAATTAACCTATTCACACTTCAATTGGAATTTTCTGAGGGAAATGTCTTCAATAAGCTGTTCTTAACTGCACTATTCAGCAAGTAATTTGTTACTATTCATAGTTATATTACTGATGTTTTTAAATGATTTGCTTTAAAAAATAATAATAAACAAGACCATGTTCAAGGTTACCTTCTCACTCTCAGTTGCCTCTGGGTATGATTTGGAGTGGGGAAGGGTGCAGTTACCCCTAACACAATGGGAATTGGATATAATCCTCTGTCCAGAGGGAGTCACATTGGTCAAAGGACCTTCCTAGTTGGCTCATTTCACTTTACCAAGCATTTGTGGAATACCTACTATGTACAAAGCATTAATCGGATACGAGTTGCTTTTTCAAACTAAAACTTCAACGTACCTTCAATTTCTGGGTCATCCAATTAATTCTAACATGTTAAAGGACTTTCTGTTTTATGATACATAATTATATAACGTAGGCCTCTTGTGAATCTTAATTCTTTCATTAACTTACCTCATTTAACTTATTAGATACCCATTTATAGCTTTGTAAAATGTACTGTACTTAAAAGTAATAACTGCAGCCCTTTAAAATATTCTAAAATTCATTTTTTTCATTAAAAATCAAACTAATTTCTTCTTCCCCTGTCTATTATTTTGAAATATTGAGGTTATGCTCCTCAGATTCTTTTGTCTTGTTTCTTTCTCTCTCATATTATCAGGTCTCAAAGGGCACCCCATGGTGTAACTTGGAACACACTCCTGATTCACAGTCTTGGACTCTGGTTGATGATGGTAACAATTAACCTGCTTAATACTCCCTCTCTCTCCAGGTTGCAAGGGTAATTAAGTGGTGTGCATGTCTGTGTGTAGTGTGCGTGTGTGTGCGTGTGTGTGTGTGTGAGAGAGAGAGAGAGAGAGAGAGAGAGAGAGAGAGAGAGGGAGAGAGACATGGGGTGGGGTGTGTTGCCTTGATGAAAGTTAAACCCCAGGATGTTTTGTGAAGTCAGCAAAATTTGCCTCTTTCTTCATTAGTTTCACCCTTTTCCGTCCTGGGTGATACCCTCTGATCCCCACTTCAGTCACCTGTGGTTGTCTTCCTTATTCTCCTATTAAAATACTCTCAAATACTCCACTTATACAAATTTATATGGAAAAAACACTTTGGAATTATTTTACATCTTTACATTTAATAGGCAAGTATTCTTTAAATACCTTTCTGCTCAATAAACCATTCCAAAACTTAGTGGTTTGAGACACAAAAAATTACCTTTCACAGTTCTACAATCTGGGACAGGCTCAGCAGGGTGGTTCTCCAACTCCATGTGGTGTCTGCTGGGACTGGAAAGTCTAAGAAGGCTTCTTGCTCACGTACCAGGTGCCTCCAGAGGGATGGCTGAAACAGCATGGTGTTCCTTACAGCATGGTGTTCTTACAGTGACTGGACATCTTGCATAGTAGCTGGCTTCTCATCGGGAGCAGGCCTGAGCTGCTAGTCCTCCTAAAGGCTAAGGGGTGGACTTACCCGAACAACAGCTTCACCCAAGCGATTCCCAAGGCCAGCCCAGGTTCAAAGGCAGGAGAAATAAACTCCATCTCTTGACTGGATGACTGGCATACATGTACTGGACAGGGAAGAACAACTGGGAACAGCTGTCTTGCATAATGTACAAAATTAATATACAACGGGGTACAGGGTGTGAAGTATGTTTTTTGACAGCCCCATCCCTGAGACACTATTATGCTTAAGTATGCTTTCAGAGATATTCTATACATCAATAAGCATAAGCTTTATGTATATGTATGTATGTATATATATATATATATATACATACACACACATATATATCAATAATGTGTTTTATATCGTTTTATCCCAATGTCCTGTGTCCATGCTTTACCTTTTTAAAATTTTTTAATTATTATCTTTTTAACTTCTTTTTAATATGAAATTTATTGTCAAATTGGTTTCCACACAACACCCAGTGCTCATCCCAACAGGTGCCCTCCTCAATGCCCATCACCCACTTCCCCTCCCTCCCACCCCCCCATCAACCCTCAGTTTATTCTCAGTTTTTAAGAGTCTCTTATGGTTTGGCTCCATGCTTTACCTTTTAATTTAATCATACATCTAGAATTAGTTCTGTTTTATGTAATTGCTACAAATATTCCTTTGGTGGATATTTAGCTGTTTCTCATCTCTTGTTATTACCAACACTATTTCAGGGAATATCACTGCGTGTGTGTGTGTGTGTGTGTGTGTGTGTGTATAAATATGCACATACGGGTATATATATAGATTTCTAAAATGTAAGTTTGTCAGAAAGAAACATTCCTATAAGAATTGCTGGCCCAAATAATATATGCATGTACAATGTTATTAGGTCAACAACAGTAAAGCAGGGAGGAACCTCTAAGTCAGTGGTTCTCCAATTGGGGGCGTGTGGGTGTGGAGAGCCTTGTCCACCATAGGAGACCCCTCCGTGCCTCCAAGTGACACCAGCCCAGCCACCAGTAGTTGCAATAATACTCCCTTGTCTCGCTGAAAACCACTGTCGGAGACCAACTGCCTCATTTGGCAGGTGAGCATTCTGCAGCTCTGAGTGCCTGGCTTGCCCGTAGGTGCCCCACTCACACTGTGAACAAATTGGTCTCCTCCCAAGTCTCCTAGCAAATGAGCAGTCAATGCAGGGCCACCTTGGTACAGATCAAGTTTGCCCAGTGAACGTCCTATGAAGCACTAGAACCCCTAAAGTCTCCCCGCTCTACAAAACAGAAAAAGATTCTGTCACCGAGCTTGTCTAGGAGTGCTGCCAATTTCACGCCCCCATTCACAATCAACAAGGGCAAACAGACCCGGGAACTTGCCTCCAAGAAACTTGTTTGATACTATTATTGACAGAATGGACTTAACTACCTGCTTCCTGAATGAATTTGACTACCACACCCTGCCTTTCGAATACCCATTTTGCTAACTGCTTATGGAACTAAGTTTTCTGAGAAACAGTCTTTGGGAAAGGGTGACATACAAGAAAGTTGCTGTACTAGGAGGCTGGCTCTGCTCTCAACCAAATGAAATCTTGAACAGGTTCAAAAATCTCTCTGGACCCTGGGCAGTGGAATTGTCTTATTTATTATTTATTTATTTAATCCTTCCACCAGGGAGGAGGTCCCCTTTTACTTTTCTTTACTGTAGACAAGGCAGTATGTTGTGTCTGACAGGGGACATTGAGGTTCAATCTGCTTATTTGTCCCTTTGAATTCTAATTTAATCTGTTCTTCAGCTTAGTGTATTCTAGTGAAAGTAGATATGAGGGGTCCAGCTGGGCTTTTTGATTCGGTGTTCCTGCTGCCCATTACCCTGACCACCCCCTCCCGATTCACTCCCACTTTCTGATAAGAGAAAAAGCCAGGGAGATGGGCAGGAACCAGGCTGACCTCAGACATGCACATAGCAGGAGACGAATACCTCTAACCCTGTATCGTTGCCACTTCTTCTCTGGATAGGCCATAAACAAATTCTGTGCTCAGGGAAAAATGATCTGGTATTCTTATATCAAATTCATATTACCTTTACAAATGAGAACAGATCTTCAAAGCAGGTGTACTGTGATTTGTTTTGACTCTTTACTGCCTCCAACTGAGATGTTTTACATATACTAATCTAAAGACAATGAATCCTGAGCTGATTTCATGAGTGTAAGTTATTCCAGCCCTGAAATGAAGGGGCTGCTATGTGTCAGAACACACAGATGCATAGGCAACCAAGAGCTATCTAGCTAAATATCTTTTTTTATTAATCGGAGCTTCGGAGATAAAATCTCCTTCTCAGGGACATCAAGGTGATTTGTGACACTCTCCGCACACCTTTAGATTCACAAACCAATGAGTACATCACACCAATCTCTCGTTTTCTCATCAGTGGCAGACATAAAACACAGGTAATCTTCATTTTACTCAGATGTTTCAATTAACTGTGAAAACCCCTTGGCTTATATTATAGAAGCATTTGTGAGTATTTCATTTTCTTTCAGTTTAAGCATCAACTAGAACATACACTTAAAATCTTGTTACATTTCTTTTAGAAATTGGTACAATTAAATGGTTGAGCTGACTGTAAGAAAGACAGAAACAATGAATCATAAGGACACCTGAGATCTACCTTTTAGCCGTCTTCCCAGGTGTTAGATTCACAGTTTAGGAAGGCAGGATCTGTTTTTTATGTTCACCGAGAACACAGAGGCCTGAAAATGGGAAATTCAAACACGTTTCTTTGCTAAGAATTCACCTCTTTGCACACCTCTAAATATGCTTCCCTTGTCTTTTTCTCATCCCTAGCCCATGCAGCAAGCACAGACATTTAGCGAAATTGTCTAAGTTAACCCACAAGATATTTACAATCTTTTAAAACTCTTTTTAAAAAGAATCTTATGTTTATTACAACAACAACACACATCAAATTTCTATTCTCTTGTGGACAGTTTGAGAACTCATGAGCTTCAGATTGTTTTGCTTGTTTTGTTTCCCGAGCTTCGAAAATGCGATGAATCTCTACATCTTTAAATTATTTTCTTAAGTTTCACATTGCCTCTGGAACTAGTAGAAGCAGAGGACATTAAGTTAAATAAGTGTTAATTTTGTCATGGTGACTGCAAACAAATGGCTTTAATTGAATTAGGTGTTATTTGCTTTTGTTTTTGTTTGTTTTTTAAACTGAGTTGAGGGAAACAATTGGTTACTTTAGCATCACAGAGATTAAATTTAGAAAACTGTATTAAACATTACACCAATTACATCTCTTGGAAATTTGCACATGACCATGGCTTAATAAATACAATTTTGTTGACAGTTTGCGAGTACAGCATCCCAAACAGTAGGTGATAATAATGGTTCAGACTAGCTCCAATTCTTACAGCTCTTTTAAAATCAACTGTGATAGAGCAGTGAGAGGTGCCACTTCCCCTTGCTGTCATTATGAAGATGTAATTCTGTTACAATTATTTAATCCCAAAGGCATTATTACACCTGTTCAGCAGTTTTCAACCATTCACTAAAATGATGTACAACTCCACTGTGATAAATCTCAGAGTGGTTTTTTTATTAAAGTTTCTTTAAAAGTATATGGCTGGAGGCGGATGAACTTAAATAAATGTTTGGAGAAACTACAAAAATAATTATAGAAGGAAGGTGTTGTCTCACAATACGCTCTTTCACTTGTCTGAACTCTGCATAACCTTGAGATATGGTTACAGGATTTTTAAAAATCACTTAGATCATGTAGATCAGACCAAAGGGTAATAGATTCATAGAACGTAAGCACCAGGAGGGAACTTAAAGAATGTATAGTTCAATGGCTCTCAAAATTTGGCATGAATTTTGAGAGATTCACCTGCAGGGATTGTTAAAAGATTGCTCATCACCACCTCCAGAGGCTCGGGTTCAGTGGGTATAGGCAGACTGAGAACTTGCATTTCTCGTGAATTCCCAGGTGATGTTGATGCTGCTGGCCCAGGGACCCCACTTTGTGAATTGATCTAACTCACTGTACAAAGAAGGAGGCCAGCACCCAGACAGATAAAGCAATCTGCCCAGCACAAGAAAGGGAAAGGCAGGAGGCTGGAACCTGCACCCAAACTCCTCGGATAAGACTGTGCTGGCATTGGGGAAACACCCCTCACCACACTGGCATGGCTGGGGCATGGAGAAGGCAGCGCCTAACAGTCATGGCTACCAACAAGCTTAGCAGTCTGGCAACAGCAGACATCTTAGAGTAATGACAGAATGGAGTGTCAGATATACACAAAGGGCACAAAGGAACTAGAAAGTTGAAGTCAAATACTATTTGAAGTTGCAAGAAAGTGAGTGATCACCATGGGGAGGAGAAATTGGTTACAACTACTTGGATGCTCAGGGTGCCTGGGTGGCTCAGTTAGTTAAACGTCTGATTTCACGATCAGCTGATTTCAGCTGAGGTCATGATCTTGTGGTTCCTGAGATGGACCCTCATAGTGGGCCCTGTGCTGACGGCACGGAACCTGCCTCAGATTCTCTCTCTCCCTCTCTCTCTCTGCCCCTCCCCTGTTCGTGCTTTCTCTTTCTCTCAAAATAAATAAGCTTTTGTTTCTTTAAAGAACTACTTGGACACTCAAGAGTATCTCAAAAAGAATGCTTATTTCCTCTACCCCAACAAAACCTGTCCTTCCTCATTTCAGGAAGCCACACCCTACCTATGTAGGGAATCAAGATCAAGACCTCAAAGTCAACCTGTTCCCTCTTCTCCCTCACCTCCCACATTGAATCCATCAGCAATCCTGCCATTTCCCTCCAAAACATATCTCAAATCCACCTCCTTCTCTATCTTCACAAGTACCTCCACATCAAGCCACCATCATCTCTCTGGAGTATCTGTAGTAGTTTCCCAACTGGTCTCCCCACTTCCACTCTTGGCCCTCTATAATTCATTCTCCACCCCTCACAGCCAAAGTGATCTTTTACAACAAATACGATCTCGCCACTCCCATGTTAAAACTCTCCAACGGCTTTCTATTGCATCTAGATAATATCTATGCTTTACCACAATACTACAAAGCCCTACATGATCTGGCCTCTGCTTACCTGTGACCTCAACTCCTTTCACTCCCTGACTTCTCATCAACTCCAGTCACAATTTTCTATCTGTTCTGAGAACACACCAAGAACAATCCTGTAGGAAGGCCTTTATGCTAACAATTTCTGCTGCCTGGGATGTTCTTCCCTCCACCAATCTTTACCTGGTTTGACCTCTTGTTGGCTAAATTATGGCTTAAATGTCACCTAGTCACAGATCTCTCCTTTTTAGACCTCATCAATCTCTGAAGTTCTGTTTTATTGGTCTATATTTTTATTGTTTACCCTCTTCTACCAAATACAAGCATTAGTAAATAATCTAAGCTTTATTTGTCTGGTTCATTGTCGTATTCCTGGTGTTAGTACAGTTAGTACAGAGCACATAGTAAGTGCTTAATAAAATTTCCTGCATGAACACCAGGACTCTGGTGACAGGGATAGGAATTCCTTCCTGGAAAGGCACTGGCAAGAAGGCAGAGCCTAGACTCAGTGAACAAGAGGGACAACCATTCACTAGACCAGAAGGATTAGGTGAGCTGTGGAACTTAGGAACAAGACAGAAACCTTGTTAGTAGGACTGGATTCAAAATCTAGTTAATAGTTTGCAAAACAAACAAACAAACAAACAAACAAAACTGAGTTAATAGCAAGAACTTGCTACTGAAGCAAGAAGGCCAATTTCCCCAAGGTCATTTCACTGAAAGCCACATTTACTTCTTTTCTTCAACTATTTGAAATTGACTTAATTCTGTCTTCATAAGGACATTTGAGAGGCTTAAATATCTCTGTCCATGTGCTGATCCTGGAGCTAGAGTTGGAGAAAGAATGAGGGAGAGGTTGAAGGGTATAAGAATTTATATAAAACATATTTGTTAAAGATGAAGAATTCTTATGAATATATTATTCACTTCTCTATCATTAATAAGAATGCATATGTGGGAATTTTTAAATCTCAAAGTATATTCAAGAATATATTTTTCATAAATATATTTAAAAGCAAAATAGATCTATAAGAAAAATGTTATAAAAAATGGGAAAAATATGTTCATTGTTGGCAGCTGCCATCTTGACTTTCTTCTTCTCTTTGTCAGTTATTTTGCTTTCATCAGAGAGTTGTGTCCTCTTTTCAGTGACTCTCTGTCCCTGAGTTTTCCAATATTCCTCTAGAATATACTGTTATTGTAGTGTTTTGTTATACTTTTTATCTATTTATTTTCAGAGAGACAGTGACAGTGTGAGTGGGGGAAGGGGCAGAGAGAGAGGAAGAGAGAGAATCCCAAGCAGGCTCCCCTCTGTCAGCACAGAGCCCAATGCAGGGCTTGATCTCACTAACTGTGAGATAGTGACCTGAACCAAAACCAAGAGTCGGAAGCTTACCCAACTGAGCCACCCAGTTGTCCCTGCCTTTTTATACTTTTAATTCTTAAACTGCTTAGTCAAGATTCTCAAAGTCCTTGTGAATAAAAGTACTATTTTGTTCATAGGTAACCCAAGACCCAGCAAATCAGAAAGTTGATCGAAGCCACTGAGCCAAATACTCTTCAGATGCGAGTTAGGAGAGCCCAACACAGAACATGCGGTCATTGCTTTACTGCCATTTCAGGATGCCATTGAAGAGCCTGGCTAGGATAGGAATGCAGTTGGCAGCATTATTCTTCAAATAGTCTGATTGGAAACTCTGATGCCATGTTTAAAGCAACTGCCATTCTGGTTGCTGCTGCCCACAGGGTGGAAGGAAGTTTCTCTGCTCTGAGTACTCTGGAAAAGGTACTTGGGATGGAGGTGGGACCAAACCCCAAGGAAGTGAGCAGCAAAAATCAAAACTGACCCCCTATAGTACAAACACGTTCAGTTCTAATGACAGTTCATGTGCTCTATACTCTGTGTTTATAATGAGACACTAATTCATAGTTAATGTCCCATAATTAAAAGTCCACCTTGGTTACATACATGACAGACTATCTGAAAATATATCTGCTCTTGCATTTTAAGGAAGGACGATTTAGACTTTTGTTCCATTTCCACAAAGGGAATTTCCTTTAGAAATCCTAAATATATGTTCCTACATATAGATTTGCATGATTTAGGGGTCTCCATCTGAAATGACTTGATTGACTAGGTCAGTGTGATTGTGTGTGTGTGTGTGGGGGGGTTGCACCTTCTCTTTTTTGGTCATTTCAGTTCTGACCAATGTGCCAGAGATGGGAAAGGAGAGGTAAAGGAAAAACAGTGAAACCTAAGATTTCCCTTTGTTCTAATGTTTAAAATGTTGGTAAAAGTTTAGCGTATGAAAAATAAAAGTTTAGCATATGGGTTATCATGTGCATTTGTTATGAACGTAGTTATATCTGTCTAAAGATGGGCATACCAAAGCGACTTGAAAGCAGAACATTGTGTAAATGTGTGCATTGTGATTGTAGGAGAAACACTGGTTTGAAACATATTAATAGTTTTTTGTAGGGATTTGAGAAAAAGTGACTTGATCTTCCCTCAGTTAATTTTTTTGTCATTGGTGATGGGTGAATAAAAACTCTGATGGTGGGGTGCCCGGCTGGCTCAGGAGGTAGAGGAGGCGACTCGATCTTGGGGTTATAAGTTCGAGCCCCATATTGGGTATAGAGATTACTTAAAAATAAATTTAAAAAAATGTTCATTACAAAAAAAAAAAGAACTCTGATGGAATGACTCACAGCAAACAAGGACTAAAGACGCCTATTTCTAAGGAAGAGGGACCTGTGAACCTTCCAAAATTGTATGGAAAATTTCCATGACTGTGAATATGTGCATTTTCCTGAGGAGGAAGTATATAACTTTCATCAGATCCTCAAAGGAATCTATTGCTCATAAAGGCCAAGCCCCACCCACCACTCGAGAATACTTGTTTATAGTAGTAACCCAAAGTTATGATCTGGATGATTGGGGCACCTAGACTCACATGAAGTCACTGATAGGGAGCCTAGTTGAATGAGTGGCTTTCTTGGGGTGTACAAACCAATGGCAGTGGATTCTGACATAAAGGAAGATCTGGGACATTGTGTTTTAGGCTGCATCCTTTCCCCAACGGCAGAGATTTATGAGGGCAGGTATGAGAGCCAGGCTTTTGTTCACTGAATTGAGGTGGGAAGAAGACCAATACATTGATTAGAAAAATACCAAAAAGATTAATTGAAGCAGAGCCTCCAACTGACATCAGACAACAAAGAGAAGTGGTCAGGGCAACCCAGCAGGCAGCGTTTTGAGTGTAGGCCTTATATTGCTCTCAAGAGACATATCAGCAAGTGGAAACAAACCTCACAAAAATGCAACTGCCCTCAACCAGCAGATAAGTCCTTGATATGTGGACCCAGTGAAGAACTACAAAGGACTCCAGAAAGAACTGTAGGACCCAGAGCAATCTTCACAGAAGCAGATTTCTGCAGATACATATGGACAGTTATTATTTAAAGGTACTCTTCAATGCTCTTGGGATAGGAAGATGAATAAGACGTTCTTATTCTCGAATAAGAATTCAAGCAACAAGAAAAAAGACAATGCTGGTGCACACCTTGTTTTGTACAACAGATGAGTCCCCAGAAAGCTGTTTTTAAAGAGAAAGATTACAGATCAAAGTACTGCATATGTTAAATGCAACAGGGGGGCGCCTGGGTGTCGCAGTCCGACTCTTGATTTCAGCTCAAGTCATGATCTCATGGTTCGTGGGATCAAGCCCTGAGTTGCACTCCGCACTGACAGCACAGAGCCTGCTTGGAATTCTCTCTCTCCTCTTTCTCTGCCCCTCCCCTGCTCACATGCACGCATGCACACACACACACACTCTCTCAAAATAAATACATTTTAAAAATAAACAAATGCAATAGGAAGATGAGGAAGCTTGAGGCCAATTCTCCTGCAGGGAAGAAATTATTCTTTTTTGAAATGCTAATGATGACATCCTTTTATCTATGTTGTCAATATAGACTGCCACAGCTGTGATTTTCTTAAATCAGCGTATACCCATACCCATAATATGTGTATATATATGCATAGAGATTCATCACTATATCCTTAACATTAATTTTCATGTAATTTAAGGACCTGCACTTTCTACTTTGTGAATCTTTCTGTCCTGTAAAGGAAACGAGTTCACTCAACTACACACTATCAAGCCGACAGGTAATCAATCAGTGATCACACATATCAGTTCCAGCTGAGCTCCCGTCTATTGCTAAGATGGTTACAATAACCTCTAACTGTTCCATGTAAGTAGAAATGGCCTCTTAGACGTCTACACCAAAGGTTCAGACAAGGAGGATCAACCCGCCAGTCGCAGTAGCATTGCTTTTTTTCAAATGTGTCTTTGTCGGCAGTATTTTTAAACATGGGCCCTATCCTGTACTATATTTTACTGCTAAAAGCATCTTTATTCTCCAGTTTCAGGGATAAAAGGCAATTTTTAAAATGTCATGATGGGAAGTAATTTGTCAAGGTTTTCATGACAGCACATAAAATTAGATTTAAAAATATCCAAAATTAGGCCTTGTTCATGAAGATTGGACTTTAATCTGTGTTTCAGGACATCTGGGCAAAACTCTCCTCCTACCAATATTGTTAAGTTGACTGAAGAAATATTTTCGGCTTTTATAGAGAGCTGTAAAGAAATTTACAAACTCATGCACAAATGCCTTCATTTAAAAGCTATAATTAGCTGGCTTCCCTAATCTTGCCTTTTGAGGAGTTCTCACACAAGAACCTTACTATTATCTGGAATGTCAAGTTCCAAAATGCTGTGGGAGTGGGTTTCACAGGGTTTTACCCATTGCCAGCTGGAGAGATGCCTGTCATATAGTTACTGGGGTATTGTCCCACAGAAGAGGACTCCCCAGAACCCTATTTCCTTCTCAGGTATATGTCAACAGCTGCTGGTGGCATTCAGATCAGGGTGTACTTAATAAAAGAAATAGAAAGAAATGTTTCCCCTTTTCAGTGAGAAGATGGATAATCCAAGGATTACATTCATTAGGATTTTGGAGTAGGAAATCTCATCATCAAAGTCACGCTTTTCAAAAATGCATGTGCATATGGTTGAGGGGAGGGGTCCTATACGTTTTTAAAAAATCATCTCTATATATGATTTTCCTCAATTCTTACTATGTGAGATAGAAGACCAGACAAACAGAAAGCTTGATTCCTACCTCAAAGACGGGGGAGGTGAAATAGGAAAGTCAGAATCCATGCCCGGTGTTTGGCTCACAAGGCTAATTATGGATCTTCTGAGCTTTACTTTGTATGGTTTATAGATGAAGAGGGGTAATAAGAATGGCCCTGTATAATAGGATGGTTTAGGGATCAAATAAAATAACATGGGTAAAGAGTTTAGCAAGCCCCTGCACATAGCAAGTCCTTAATGATATGTTTTTATGTAGGAAAAGCTTGAGATCGCTGAAAAGCATATAAGAGCACACACAAATTAATGTAACAGAAATTCTAAAGTTTCAAGAGATGTAAACAAAATATGTGAAATGATACAGAGAAGAAAATGCTATTTAAATACTATTTAAGCCAGAGTAGGAGAGCAGAGAGCAGAGTGGTTTCAGGAATATTGCACTGACAGCTGTTTGGGGTCAACTGATGCATCACTACTGACTTACTTAGGATCATGCTTCAGAAATTTGGGCCTAAGATGATGAAATCCCAGCCTAGAGGAGTGATTGTGAACATACAAAGTGAAGGCATCACCAACAGTGATGAGAAAGAAACATTCTTTAAATCAAAGGAGTTTTCTCTCGTAAATGGGAAGGCCACAGTAAGTGGGAATTGCCAGAACCACAATGAGGTAAAGTGGTATATTTTATAAAGATTCTTTTTTTTTTCCCCGCTAGGAGCCCAAAGTATTTTCAATTCCAAAAGCGCTGTACTTCTTAAAGTAGGGTTGATGGTATACAGAAATATAGAGAAGTAAATTCTCTGAAGACATCTGATTCCTGCTTATTTCCAACAAAAAGCAGGAAAATATAGTTAAGGAATGAGAGGAAGTAATTCTATCACAAAGGTAGGCATCATGCTAAGCATGAGATTTAGCTCTGAGCTTCCTGGCAGTCAAAGCAAAAGGAAAAACAAATTCGTGTGTAGTTTTTCGACTGCAGAAAGAAGGAAGCAAACCAGATCTTCAGGAGCATGAAAACTTTTCCTGGATTTTAAGTCTAAGAAAATGTCATTAAAATTAGCTTGCTCCAAAGTTTAGGAAAGGGGATAAAAAACTTAAACTTCAGACTTCTTTTGAAAAGTCTGATGGGCTTAGCCATGTTAAGCCGCCTCTGATCATTTACTCCTTACCTGAGTTCTCAAAAGGATTCAGGCCCATGGGCGAACAGGTTTTGGTAAAATAAATACACACACATTATTAATGATGCATAAATCCTTAAACACATGGCTTACCCAATCCTAGACAGAAATTCGCAGACTATTAACCCCTTTTCTCCAGCTTTAGTGAGTTATGGTCCCTCTCATGTTTAAATTTTTGGATATGGGGGACAATTCCATCAAACGGGAAAGAACAGCTACCACGGAGCTTGCTCCTGACTACGGCAAAAGGGTGGCCAGAAGGATTAGAGGCTGGCGCTGAGGGGTCCCGTCCACCTAAAAACCCACCGGGGCCTGTCTTCAACAGCTTTCTTCAGCCCAGTTGAATCCCGCGGGAGAGCCAAGTTTCCTTGGAGGGGTAGGGCCAGTTTCCCCGGCCAGCAGCCACTCATCATAGGAAATGCAGGGGAGAGGGAGAAGAGGAAAGGCAGCTTTTGTTTTCACACCTCAGCTTCACGAAGGGGTGGAGGTGGGGCGGCAGGACTGCATCTTTTGCAGCCTCTGCGAGCAGCGCTCTGCCGTGGAAATCTAATTTGACACAATAGGTAAATAAAATCAACTGTCATCAGCTCCCATTTTATTTACGGGACGAGGTCAATGTTTTTTAAACATCAAACGAAACAGCTTATTGGAAACGGATTTCAGAAGGACTCGATAAAGGCAGTTCTGGAAGTTAGTTTGGTTTTAAATGCCCAAATACAATGCATTACTTGCAAAAATGTCTTTAGCGAGCTTAAGACAATATCTTAGCGAACACATTTGGCAGTCCCGCACCTCACCGGTTCTGGGAACTGGACACCTCCCCGTCCCCTACCATCCCCCCGGGTTCGGGGCTGGGATCGCACCTGGGGCCAGCGGAATGGGGGGCGCGGGCAGGCTGCGCGCTCGCTCCTTTTTTTCGGCTGCGTTCCTCCTTCCTTTTGTTTGGTTGCCTCCTCTTTCCCCTTGGTTGTTGATTATTAGTATTTTCCTAGTTTTCCAAACTAATAAGTGCCACTATCAGGCAGTTGGAAGCTCTCGGAGGCTGCAGGCTTTGCCGCTCGGCCTTAATTGATATTGAACGAGCTGCTGGTAGACGGGAACAGGGCCGCTGCTGGATAATTTGCAGTTTAATCAGCGTTTGTAATGAGAGCGGCTGATTAGGGCTGTTGGAAATAAAAGAGAGTTACAAGGAACGTCTGTCAGAGTCCGGTGATAATTCAGGACTAATTGTGGTGATTAGCGCAAACTGGATGACTTTGGGCTTTGCTAATGCAAAGAGAAACGTGCAGGCTCCAGCCAGGGACCCCTCGGAGAACAGTGCACTGGCTGCGCGCAACTTTGCTGAGCCATTTTCCTGCGAAGCCCCCAGCGGCTCCGGAGCTGGGTGGGGAGGCCGGTGGAAGCCCCCTTCGCGACTGCGGAGCGCGGGGAGGATAGGAGCGGTGGCCCTGCCGCGCCAGCGCCTCCCCTGTCCCGGGGCTTTTGGGGGCCCAGCTGCAGCCCCGTGGACTCCTCTTGCTCTCCCCAACCCACTCTGTCCACCTGACGCCTCCCACCAGTAGTCCTGGGCTCGGGGCTGCAGCCCCCACGCGGCCAGGGAGACACACCCTGCTAGCCCCCGACCCTTAACTCCCGCCTCCACCTGCGCGCGCGCCTCCTTGAGGGGAGCCTCGGAGCTGGCAAGCTTTCCGGACGTCCCTGCTCTACCGCGTCGCTTCCTCCATCCTCTCTTTCTCCCGGTCCTCTAGGCCCTCATCGGCCTCTGCGAGAAAAATGTTCTGCCCCTCCCCCCACTCCCCCAAACCGCTGCCCCGGTGGGTGTCCCGAAGCCTGTGACACCCAGAGCGGCAGAACCTTCGAGTGCGCCGGGGGAGAAGAGAACCACCGCTTATAAACGGCTGGAGTTCTCATTATTGAGGAGTTTCATAACTCTTTAATTCATTTTTAATGATGGCAATAAACATGGTAGTCATTTTGGAACAATAGCTAAAAATCATAGGGCCATTACTGTCCATTAAAACAGTGTTTACAGTTCAATGGAGGTTCACGTGCCCCGTAGTCATTCATATTAGCCAAAGGAGAGATTTATAGGTCGGAAGAACCGTTCTCTTTTTATTCTTTATATAACATAAAGCTTACTGAGCAAAACTGTAAAAAAAAAAAAAAGTTCACTTGCCTTTTAATCGTGTGAATAGGGATTTAAAAAGGAGATGTTGTCTGGCGCCTGGTTTCTATTTGATCAATAAATCATCAAGTGCTTTAAGTGCTTTATTCACTATCAAATTAAATGAAAAATACTTTAACCTGTGTCCCCGGTGTCCACAGATAAAGCTAATAATATTTTCTGTTATGTTTCCACTTAGGCATTTAACACGCAGAAAAATCTACTATGTCTTATACTCTTTCTCTATTTTATAAAACACCATGTATTTATCTCGCACACCTAAAGACACAGGGAATTCTCACCATCAAGGAAGACCATAGTGTTTCCAGAAGAAGCTAGGATACCAGAATTTCAGTAACCAGTCCCAACTAATATGGCTACATCTTAAAGATCAAGGTGGAGGTGCAAGAATTCAGGTCCCACAGGCCCAGAAGGCTGGCTCTTGCCAGCTCTGTTACAGGCTTGAAATAACCTTTTACCTGTTTGCCCTTTTCTCTTTGATTCCAACTCTTAATACAATAATAAATCTAAACAATAGGCCCAAAGGGACAAATCTCTGTTATTTCCCAGATTTTCCTGTCCTAGATTAGATATCATCTAATAAGATATATTTTATACATAGACCTTCCCTGCCTGGCTGGCTGGTCCCTTCCTCTACCTAGAACCATAACTACAAGGACTGTATTTTAGGATAAGAGAATTAAAATATAGTTTAGATACCAAGCCATGTTATTTCACCTTTCACAAAAGAAAGCATTTCCCTTAGTGTGTACATTTTGGAAAGAGTTTTTGTTTTTTGCTTTTCTTTAATGCCTGGGGTAACCTAACTCTGGCTTGTAAAAAAAAAAAAATGCAATCGAATGATATTTGTGAAGTTTAATTGCTAACTTAGCAGCTCGGTCACACCTCCCAACCCATTAGATGATGAAATCTCACCTGGTTAACGGATACAGCACTGTGGCCTCAATGGCGAATGCCTGATTATACAGCCAAGCTGCTAATTTACCAAACCCCCCGACCAGGGAGGCCTGGACGGCCACCACTCACTGTATTCATGCGGTAGCTAAGAGAAGGAACCGTATTCCCTGAGCCGCTTTCCAGCTACCCGCAGAATGAGAAATGTAAAATTAGTGGAGGTGTGTGCATGAAGGGAGCCGAGCAATTAGCAAGGCGCGGGCGCCCGCTGGCCCGGAGGGGGTCGGGGAGGGCGAGTGGGGAGACCAGGGCACGAGGGCAAAGGGCTCCCCTCCTCGCAGCCTTCGGTCTGCAGGCCCCAGCGGCGGCGAGGTCAACGCCTGTGCAGCAGCCCCCGCTGCTACGACGCCCAGTTAAGAACAATGCGGCTTTCTACCAGCCCTTTGCACTGTGCGCCTATCCGCGAATTAATACCAACCCGGGCTCCAGACCCACGCCCTGGAGCTCACACACACTTTGTCTTTCTGTTTCTTTCCAGTTTGGCCCAACAAAATCATGTTAAATATCCAAAACGCAGGAAACTCAGCAACTGGTAGCATCTCCAACAACAGGCCTCCTAGGTACTGGAGACGGATTTTAGAAGGAGGGGTCGAGAGCTCCGAGTCCCCCTATCTAGTATCCCATCTGCAAACTCTCCTCTCTCCCACCTCCCAGCTCCTAGCTCCCAAGCAGCCACCAGCCGCCTTCTCGGTGGCTGCAGGACTTGGTTGCTGAGTGAAATGCGAGGCATGCGATCTTGTGTTTCCCTCCGCCCTGGGTGGGGATGCGCATTAACTGGATATTTACAATAGGAGTGTGCGCACGCACCTCTGCCTGCGAGGGCAGGTGTCTTTGTACAGATTCTGTTGGATGCAAGTGGAATTACATGCATTTGTGCAGGTTCCAAAGCCATTTTGCAGCCGGGATGTTGCTCTGAGATTGGATGAGGGGCCAAGGAAGAAAGCCCCTCTATTTAGGGGTTTCACGGCTGCCTTTACTTCCTCTCCTTCCAGCTTCAGGTGGCAAACCCAACCCTTTGCCTTCCTATCCTCTCTTAAAACCAACCAAACAGTTCACAAACCCTTATTTATTTGTTTGTCTGTGGTTATTGCCCATGTTATTAATTGCACCCGGACCTTCCTTGCTCTTTGAGAGAGCAGCGGTATAAATTGGCTCTAATAAATATTAGCCGCTAGATTAGGCGAGGTGAAGCTGGCACCGCGCTCTATTTTCGACCTGTAGCCTCTGCGAAGCCGCCAGTTCTGCGCCAGATTAGCCCCATCCATCCAGTGTCAATGGTTGTCTTGTTGAGAAAATCAGTGAGTAAACAGGGCTGACAGAGAGGGGGCCCAGCTGATTACTCATACAAATAGACTGCAAACTCCTCCAGGAGAAGCTGTTTCCAGAGATGGGTTTCTCGCATTGACAAGGCTGCTTCTCCCAGGATCCTGTGTCCTGCTGTTCCCACTTTGTCCTCCATCAATCACACAATTGTGTCCGGGATGTTTTATAGAGTCACTTAATATCCCTGCCTTCATCTCTATTCACTTAGAGAATCATCTGCCATCAGGGCTAAAGGCTTTCTGCAGGATGGGACTGGCGACACACCCGGGCAACAATAGCTGTGGTGGAAGCAGGACCCCAAGCCCTTTCTGATGCTAATAGAACAGCCCCAGGATGTTCCAGTGCGAGGCGGCCTTTATTGAAATCGGCCATTAGCCCTTTGTCCACTGCATTAAATTATCCCCTGGGCTAGTCCATGATAGGGGTGTGGAGGCCATAATAAGTTTACTTTAAAAAATTTCTTTCTCTCTAAAATGGTTTTGGGATTTGAGAATTGGTTGCAATGAAACTCATGCATAAATGCTTTTTCTCTTCTTTATAAGAAAGGGGGAACTATTTTCAGGCTCAAGTACA
Source organism: Lynx canadensis (assembly GCF_007474595.2). NCBI lineage: Eukaryota > Metazoa > Chordata > Mammalia > Carnivora > Felidae > Lynx > Lynx canadensis. Next base: position 142,140,873 of record NC_044303.2, read on the forward strand.
TAGAGTAATTTTGGCCTTTATTCACTTCCTCTATTATTTGCAGTATATTCTGCCCCAGCCCACACCCCCACCTTCTGCCTCAAGCCAACCTGTCCAGTCCAGATAGGGAAGGATTAAGTGAAATTTAGTTTTAGTCCAAAGGTACAGCATCTTTTAAGCAGAGAATTTCCACAACTGAGACGCCACCTGGATACAAAATCACATTTTACGGGGGAATTTTAAAGACAGAAGAAAGAATTACAAGGTATCACTCTTTAAGTGGCTCATCTACAAATTAGATTGCTACACAATTAATCAGAAAGTTAATTAATGAGCAAGTTACTAATTAGGACATTTAAAACCAGTGTGTTTATAGTTTCTTAGTTAAAAAAAAAGCTCCTGTAGTTAATTGGCCCACACACTGATCTCATAACTGAGAGTGGAGGTTAAAATTCTACAGATGTATTATTTATTATGTATAAGTTCTAATTATGTCACCACTGCATTCCATACTCCATAACTGTCAGAATTTACAGTTAATTGGAAAGGCTGGCATTAGGAAAATATAATCAGACTAAAATATGAAAGTCACTAAGTATGTCTACAGGTTTTGAGCATAGATGCATTTACTTTTTTCCTGGGCAGTAACTTCAGGAAGTGTTAGTTAATTTTCTGGCTGGTCTCTGGTGAGTTAAAGCTTTCAGAGCTCCCTCTTTATAAACGTTTATGGTTTATGGTTTACTTGGTAGAAGTAGCTTAGAACTGAAAACTGAGGGACAAAATTAGGTTTTGGAGTTTGAACTCCTAAAGTTTCCGCCTCACTAAGGTGGAGGAATATGTCCAAAAGGTGATCTCTCCCCCCACCCTTTTTTTTTTTACTCACAGGTTTAAAACTATATTTACATCAAACATGGTTGTCCATTGAGAATTTCTGGAATATTTGCAAAGGACAGATACCAAGTTAATTTCATCAAAAAACAAAGGCACAGTCTGGTGATCTGAACATTCCCTCTTATGCTGTATTTTCCACCTGGTTAGTCTGTAAGGCATTTGCCCTTCTGAGAGGCTAGGGGTCTCTAAAGCTCCCCTTTCCATCAAAACCTCCTTGACCACAGCAGTCCAGGCCCTAGGCTACACCTAGGGCTTTGCTGCACTTTGAAAGGGGAGGCAAGTTTTAAAGCTCCTGAAGTGTCAAGGAGCGGAATCCACACGTCCCTCCCCTTTCCACTGTGTCAACCAAAGTGCCAAATCAGCCAAGCCCCTCTGCTGAGACTGTGACTTGGAGGGCCAGACTCTACTCCCCAACCAGGATCTTCTCTGGAGAGGGTCCTGGGCAGGATGAAGGCAAAGGACTGCCCCAGAAAATCTATTTTCTTTCCAGGCCCTGGACCTTCCACGTATACCTCACACAATCCTGACTTTTTCTTTGGAATGGGTACCACTAGTTAACCTGTCTCTAGATGTTCTAGATTCTTCTAAGGAAGAAGGGAGAACCCTGAGGCTGATTAGGGACTCAGATAAAGGCTTTCCAGGAGGAAGTCATGCCCAGTAAGCAAACAGCTTTGATCTTCAGTCACAAGGGAAGGTGGCAACACACACACACACACACACACACACACACACGGACACACACATACACACACTCACATGCAGGTTACCCCAGCGAGAACACACATAGGTAATTTTAATAAAAGAGGTTCCTGTACCACATTATTAGCAATAAATCTACACCATTCTTTGTTGGTTAAAATCATTATGATCATCATCGCTATCATTACTGAACTCATTATTCTTGTGTTACTATCAGAGTAGATTTATGATAATACCCACCATTACGCCTGAGTTAAAGAAGGTGTAAAGGTTTGATTAATAGCTGCTTTCATGTTTTAATACTCGACATTTTCTCACATTTTTTCTAAATAAGGACCATGATAATTACAGGCAGTAATTACTGCTTTTGTTAGGAGTGTGTAATTAGCCACATATGCATTGTTCTTTAAAAAAAAAAAAGAGAGAGAAAGATACAAAGACAAGAAAAGAAAAACGACAGTTTGTGACCAGGGCCACACATTTAGGGTAGGCAGTTTGGCTGGGTCACCATTGGGTGCTTTCACAAAGGGAGAGATGGATCTGCAGTTCTGCCCTGTCGCTACCTGCACGGGACAGCGAGATTTTGTTTGAATGAAACCGGATGAAAGTGGAAATGAAATATTCAGCAAGATTTACAAGGACAGGTTGGTTGCACCTGGAGATATGCAGGTGTCTGACACCCTAAAGGGGCAATTCTACAGGCCCAGCCTTGGGAAATGTGGCGCATATCTGTGTGCTCCCGGGTATAAAAATGCCCGGGCCTTGTCTCCTCTCTCCTAGCAGACGCCAGGCCTGTGGCCGGCTTCGCATCAGTCATCCTCTGGCGCTGAATTAGCCCGGGAGCTTCCCCGGCCTCTGGGCTCCCAGACTATCTGTCCCTTAAAGGTTACACGCTGCCGTGCCTCGCTTTGTCTTCCTCGTGCCCTTTCCTGGCAAAAATGGAGACATCACATCCTTGCCCAGCCCCGGCTCAGTATTTATGAAGGTTTTCTGACAAATAGGCAGGCTGGCCACGCATGGGTGACTGCCTTCATTCCGCACTTGGCTTGTTTACATAGGACCAGCACCATTTCCACGGATTAAACAAATCACAGGGAGAAGGAGACATTTATAATCCGCCAACGAGGCCACAAGGCAGTTGGAAAAAAATGTGCTAGTGAATGTGCGCTCGCGACTGTGCAAAGAGAAAAACGAATGCCCTGTCCGCCATGCTGACCTTCGGGAGAGGGTGATCC
>NC_044303.2:142146176-142158676 GCF_007474595.2 Lynx canadensis
GATATCTGGGTTTGCAGTTAAGCACTCTGTAAAACTGCTCTACTTGCGACCATTACTTTTGCTGGGAAGGACTTTCTTATCTACATGGAAGTGGGTAATGTGAGTGTCTAACAGGCTATAAATGCTTAAGTGCTTTGTTTCACAGTGCATTTTCAGTAAAGGTCAAAATAAATTCATCTTCCTTTAATGCAGTATTTATGTTTGTGCAGGGTTTGGAATAAAATTGCCATTAAAAATTCGTATGAAAAAATGAATAGGAAAATAGGAGCCATGTCTTTGGTTTGGTTTTTCATGGATGGGAAGGTATCATTTGGGGTTAGAAACAAATTGAAGAAATCCAATTAGCCACTTAAGATCGAATTTGAACAGTGCAAAAATATTATTTTATTAATATTTCAGAGGAATTAAATAGGCCCTTATCAATTTTAATGTAAATATTCTTGGAAACAGAATGACTTTGGTGTCTAGTGATCAGAAAATGGTGGCAAGAATACCCTACCTCACAGGGTTTTGATACAGGATCAAGATAGAAAAACAAGAATATTGTTTAGTAAGTCTCTTATTATATTATTATTGATGACGTCATCACCATCATCCGTAGTAGTAGTAATAGTAGTATTCTGTGACGTTATTATTAAGATAAGGTGTAAAGAAGGGCCTTGGGGGCAGGGTTGAAAATTAGCCAGACTTCCTTGGATCACAGAGTGGAAAGGAGCAGGTCATTTGCATCTCCTTTCAGCTTGCACACATGATCAGTGACCACCATGAGCAGAGTCATGTTCAAATACAAAGGATAATAGTCATTCTCTTCTTCATTTAACAACACATTGTGTTAAATCTGGGGATTATAGATATTATTTTTTAACCTGTTCTAGAGGTCATGAAGCAGCACTTAAGTGCTGAAATTTAAGGTGATCTCTGATCATTGTGATGAGTAAGGAACGTAAAAAATAGCACACCGAAGATGCAGGATCTGCCTCAAGCATAGGTCCAATACACAGTATTAATATTAATTTTTTTTACTTTTTTTATTGTACATTTGTTCATTTTTTTAAGTAAACCCTACACCCAATGTGGGGCTTGACTTCACAGCCCTGACATCAAGAGTTGCATGCTCTACGACTGAGCTAGTCAGGTGCCCCTTGTCGGTTCAGTTTTAAAAATTAATCAATTAATTTATTTATTATTTTAGAGAGAGAGAGAGCATATGCATGAGTGGGTGAGAGAAATAGAGGGAAAGAAGCAGAGGGAGGGAGGGAGAGAGACACACAGAGAGAGAGAGAGAGAGAGAGAGAGAGAGAGAGAGAGAATCCTAAGCAGGCTCCACACTCAGTGCAGAGCCCAATGTGGGCCTTGATCCCATGATCCTGGGATCATGACCTGAACCAAAATCTAGAGTGGATGCTGAACCAACTGAGCCACCCAGATACCCCTAGTTTGTCTTTTTAAAATGTGAATATGTCTTTGTAAGTGTTCTGTTGTGCTTATTATAAATATGATAGAATCCCTGCTGCAAAAGCTTTTTCAGAACAGTTATGGTCTGGAATGTTAATCATTTTGTTGTCCATATGACCTAAACCTCCACAGTAAAAATGTTTACCATAATCAAGATTGAAAAAAAAAAATGGCCACTCAAGTTCCTTGAGATCAAAAACACCATTTTTTGTTTCCTTCCACTTTCTTTCACCCAACCCATTAAATACTTCTTGTCATCATTCCATGTAGTTCAGGACCATGTGTTAAGATTTAGGGCTTGAAAGCTAATTGTTTTCCAAGTATTGAATCTGATTAAATCTCTAAAGAAGAGGATTCCAGTGGTTTATAAGGCTGCAGGAAATGGTTGCCCTCCCATATCCAATCCCTAACCCCATGACCAAGTGTAGCTCTTAGTTCCCTGCAGTTTGTAGGCTTGCTCTCAGGTAGAGGAGAGGCTGAAGGGAGCAGAGCTACAGCAATCTTGCGATGGGAACCCAGCTCTTGGTCCCTTACCCTGAGCATGTTGGGTCAAAGCATTCATTTACCAGCTCCCCATCACAATCCCTCTAATTTTCAGTCAATTGTGTGCTCAGGAAAAGTATTCATACTATAAAAGCTGCTGAATCATGGGTATCTACTCCCAAAACCAAGAGCACACTGTATACACTGTATGTTAGCTAACTTGACAATAAATCATATTTAGAAATTAAATTAAATTAAATTAAAATTTTAAAAAGCTGCTGAAAAGGATGAAATAATAAAAATTCCTAACCTGGTTTGTTGGCAGGATGTTTTTTAGAATTTTTATTTTAATAGATTATTCTTGTATACTTTCCTTTGTTGCATCTATTTCTTCCACTCTATCTAGGCCATCAGCATATGTCACTCGGACCACTGCAGTAACCTCGTTAAGTATCCTTTCTGGCTCTAGTCTCTTCCCCAACCAGTTCATTCTGCTTGAACCTAACAAGTTAATCTTCCTAATGCCCTATTCTCATCAAATACCTCTCCTACACTAAATATACCAATAGGTTACCTTTCCCTAAAGGATAAAGTCCAAACTCTTGTAAACTGTTTTTAAGTCTTTCTACACAATCTGGCTGCAGCCTCCATGTCCAAACTTAACTCCCACTGCTCATTCACCGTGCCCTATATTCCAGCGAGATTTGTTTTAGAACTCTTGTTGTATACTTCAACTACATTTTCTAGTACCAGCTCCTGACTTCTTCTACCTATTTCCTACATATTATCAGAGACCCAGCCTAGTTCCCAGTCTTCCATGAATTCACTCATCCATCCACTCATTCTTTCATTCAGTAAACATTTACTGAATGTGCTGAGCACGATGTAAACTGCTGGGGAGACAAAGATGAAGAGAACAGGCATGCCCTCAATGGAAAAGACAACCATGTAGTAGACAAATAACTACACCATGGAATAAATCCTAGGACTGAGATAGAGCCAAAGTGCAATGAGAATGTCCTAGTCCAGTCAACCCTTCTCATCCTATATTCTTCCTCTTGTGAAGGCATCATGCCCATTAGAAGCTCACCTTATCCTGCTTAGTATTGCTGGAAAATTCCTGGAGAATAAAAGACAATCTCTCCTTTTGTGTCCCTCAGAACTCTTAGTACTATGCCTTAGAACAGAGACGTTAATTAATTGGTAGGCAGGCATGGTTGTAGTTGTATAAGAGCCGCTTTCAGTCAACAAACCTGGTCCTTCTGTAGAGTGGACGGACGACCACGAAAAATAGCTGTGGCCCCTCTCAGTCACATCATGTAGAGGATCTGATCTTCCTATCATCTGACTCTGTAAGAACCTTACAGGTGTGGATAGGGCCACAAGTGGGCACCCAGAATTGTGGACATACCTTTATTCGTGGTAGTTATCACAGATGTTGTAGATCATATAATAAGGAGCCAAGGAACAATAAGTAAATAAAAGGAGTTTAATTATTTTTTCTAAAAACCTCTCAATTACTGCTGTCTTCATACTGTCAACTTGATCACTGTCACTGCTCCCACATCCTCACCAATGTACCACCATCCCCACTGCCACAGTTGTCAGTAACAGGACTTCTTCATCAGGGGCCAAATCTGGTGGCATATAGCACACACCCATTACTGTTGATAATAACAGACACTTGTTTCATAAAGGATGTTACAGCACTCCTTTATAACTCAACATAAAGTAACATTATGGTCACATAAATATAATTGCACAGATTAGTAAAGCGCAACTCAGCTATGAATAAAGCACAGAACTAAAAACGTATTAGAATAGGTTTAAAATAGTCAAACTGTTGACACATGAGTGTTTTCATAAAATTGGGAAATATGATAAGTATTACAATATCACTTGTTCAGAATGGAAGTAGTCCCAACACAGGTAGATCTCTATATGAATGATGTTAAACAAGAGGAGCCAAAGAACCTGTTTGCATCTGTAGACACTTCAGTAAGACTGCTTGTTAAGAACAGGAAATGAGCCAGGTTGACCAACGTCCATGTTCCTGCCTACGCAAGAGGTATCTCAGACTAAGAGGCATGAAAAATCAAGTCTACATTTCCTAGGGAAACTTTCAGTAACACATGGTGGATCAGACGTATGCATTGGTCTCTGTGCTTTCCATTGAAGACCCTCTAAAATGATGGTAAAGGAATAAAGAAGGCACCATCCAAAAAAGCAGAGAGTCAGAAAGGACGTGATAGGCCGAGAAGAAAGGCAAACAAAATTTTGGAAGCTAGAATGCAGGAGTACAAGGAGTAACTGACTTTGTGGATTCTCAAAACTGAGACTTGAGCCTGCAGTGGGGAGAACCAACAGAGGCAAGCAGCTCTCACCAGGAAGCCCGAAGAGGCACACGAAGTGCCAGCACACCCCTGAAGGTAGCTTTGTGGGAAGGACTGCCAACAGGAGACATGGGCAAGTGTTTTAAAGGTAAATGAATCCTTCCAACCCCACCTCCCTAGAAGTAGATTAGAAAATTTTTGTTTGGAGATGCTGAAACCAGAAAGGATCTGGGGTACACTAGGAATAGGGATGAGGCAGAATGTGAGCAACCAGGAAATGAAGTGAAAGTCTGCCTACTGAATGGGGAGTTCTCCAAACACTCCTCCCCTATTCTTCTGTTGCGTCTCAGAACAGTGGAAGCCATCATTTTTACCTTTCAGGAGAGAATCTGGAGGATTCTTCTCTCATAAAATTGTCTGCAGACATTGACCACTAAAAATCTCCTAAGAACAACAGGTGGGTCTCCACCTGATTGCTGTATAGTAAAGTCTACCACTCAAAAAGACCCACCATGTACATAGCACTTATTCATCACAGTTTTAGTGCCGTGCTGATTAACTGGTTGAGTGAGTGATTCATGTATTTGTGTATTTTAGTTCCTCATTTTATTTTATTTTTTTTTCAACGTTTATTTATTTTTTGGGACAGAGAGAGACAGAGCATGAACGGGGGAGGGGCAGAGAGAGAGGGAGACACAGAATCGGAAACATGCTCCAGGCTCTGAGCCATCAGCCCAGAGCCCGACGCGGGGCTCGAACTCACGGACCGCGAGATCGTGACCTGGCTGAAGTCGGACGCTTAACCGACTGCGCCACCCAGGCGCCCCAGTTCCTCATTTTAAATGTGATTAGACAGCCAAAGTCCATTAGACATTTGAGGAAAGGTACTAATGCAACAAGCAGAGATTGAAACAAACACACAGAGTAAAAGGGAACTCAGAAAACAGACTACAGCACAAGCAATTTCAAACACACAAAGAAATAAACAAACTACAATTATTAGGAGACATAAGACAATGCTGAAGCCATGAAACAAGAACAGGAGAACATTAAAGAGAATTCAGAGAATGAGAAAAAGTTCTGGGAACTTAAAAGTATAAGAGCAGAAGTAAAAGAGACAACAACAAGGGTTGTAAGATAAAGCTGAGGAAATCTCTAAGAAAACAGAAAAAAAAGGATAGAAGACAAGAAAGAAAAGAAAATTACATCAACCAACTAATAGGAATTCTAGAAGATAAGAGAGAAAATGAAAAGAAGAAAATTATTGAAGAAATGGTATAAGAAAATTTTCTAGAGCAGAAGGGCAAACATTTCCAGAATGAAACTGGAGAATCATGAATTTAAATAGACTTTCAGAGGCATCCAGATGGCCAACAAAACACATGAAAAGATGCTCAATATCACTCACCACCAGGGAAATGCAAATCAAAATCACAATGAGGTATCACCTCATACCTGTCAGAATAGCTAAAATTAAAAAAAAAAAAAAACAAGAAACAACAAATGTTGGCAAGGATGTGGAGAAATAGGAACCCCTGTGCACTGCTGGTGAGAATGCAAACTGGTGCAGTCATTGTGGAAAAACAGTATGGAGGTTCCTGAAAAAGTTGAAAATAGAACTACTATATGATCCAGTAATCACACTACTGGGTATTTACCCCACAGATACAAAAACACAAATTTGAAGGGATACATGCATCCCTGTGATTACTAGATCATTATTTATAATAGCCAAATTATGGAAGCAGCCCGTGTGTCCATCAACTGATGCATGAAATATGTGATATATATTTAGCCATACTATTCAGCCATTAAAAAAGAATGAAATCTTGTCATTTGTAACAACATGGATGCAACTAGAGAGTATAAAGCTAAGCAAAATAATTCAGCCAGAGAAAGACAAATATATCATTTCATTCATATGTGGAATTTAAGAAACAAAACAAGCAATGGAAAAAAAGAGAGAGAGGGAGGGACAAACCAAGAAACAGAGTCTTAACTATAGAGAACAAGCTGGTGGTTACCAGAGGGGAGGTGGTTGGAGGCATGGGTGAAATAGATGATGGGGATTAAAGAGTACACTTATCATGATGAGCACTGAGTAATGGATAGAATTGATGAAACACTGTATTTTATACCTGAAACTCATATAGCACTGCATGTTAACTATACTGGCATTAAAATAAAAAACTTAATGAAAAGACTTTTCAGCAAGTCATATGAAGAGCTAAAAGAATTACCCCTGGGGGTAGTTACCCCTGGGGAGTAAGACCTAGGAGGTGAGCTATGGGGCTGGGGACCCACAGTTGTCATTACAAGGCTAGTGGTACAATTTGACATTTTATACAGTTACATCTACCACATTGATAGAAATAATACTTAAGTTTTAAAATATATGTAATTAAATTTACTAGTGAGAGGGAAACACACACACCATTGAGAAAGGAAAGCAAATACTAGAAATATTGCTTAGAAATATAACCTGGCATATGGAACCATCAGCAAAGTTCAGATCCCATTTCAATGATTTTTACTCATCTTTTCCCTCACCCTGAACATCTGCACTTTACCTTGAATAGGAGTGTACATTAGGAATCCCTTACTGCCAGAACATGATCAGGAGATACTAATTTTGATTGTGATTCTTAAGACCTGGGTTTGAATCTGTTCTGCCATTGATGGCTGGGAGACCTCAGGCATAACCCTAATCTCTCTGGGCCACAATGTCCTCACATATAAACTTAGGGGTTGAACAAGTTCAGAAATCACATATTGGGCTGATAGGGCACTGATAGGGCAGTTCCCTGTCCATCACCTGCTGAGCCCCACTAAGCATTTGAGTTTGAGACCCTGGACTAGGTAACTGAGTAAGTCACTTCCGAGTCTAACATATCATTCATTCATTTTTTCATTTATTCATTTAATGAACTTTCATTGAATACTCTCTATATACTACCTGTTAGACACCGAGGTCGCGAAGATTAATAAGACAGAGTTCTTGCTCTCAATGAGTTTATAACCTACCAGGAGTGCTTAAAAATATTTACAATACTATTCAGTTTGTTTAAATATATATAATTTGTATAATTTGCCAAAAGAGGTCAGTACCAGGTACGGCAGGCCTCAGAGGATGTATTATTTCATAGGAGAGATACCAGGAATCTTCATAGAAGCTGCTGAGTTTTGAGCTGGTTCTTAGAATGTATTAGGTGGACAAAGTGGATAACCCAAGTCTTGTGCTTGAAACAGTACATGGACTAGCCCATCATTCCTAGTTTGTATAATAGTCTACCTGAAAACCTCAGGGACAGTTTGAACCCCTAAAGCTAGGAATAAGCTATAAAGTAATGGTGTATCAGTGTCCTCTAATCAAAGATCATCAGGAAAAAATGGGTTTGTTGATACACTGCAATGAGAGAGAACATGCCCCATGTTGAACCATGAGGCATCTATTTTCAGGAAGAGGATTTAGAAATCATTCGTTATGGGATTTGGACTTGTGTTAAGTGATTTGAAGAAGGGTTCAAGGAAATGGGACCTGGATTTGCATTTGACTGGGTATCTTAATACATCTTACTTACAAGATGAGAAGAATGGAGCTGGGCTGTCACTGTTAGGGACAAAGCAGCAGCAGTCACTTCTACTAGCTGGATAGGGGCATGGTTGGTTATTTTCGTGATTTGAACAATGTTCTTGCTTTTGTTTTCACTCAGAGATGAATATGAGGAGGTCTTGTTTTGTCTTGTTTTGTCTGTGACCACCATGGTCACAGAGTGGCCTTTTCTGGTGTTGGTACTCTGTGAAATTGTTTATGTTCAACAGAAGAATACCAAGGCCTAGCTGTGGGTGCCAGGCCAGTTCCTGATGTCAGTGGCAGCTTTTATTTTTCTCAGGTATTAGTTTCTTTGAGAGGTTCAGAGGCTGAAAAATCTTCTCTCAATTTCTAATTTTCAGTTTAAAATAACATTCAGTTTAAGCAGCCTTGTTGACAGGCTGTGTTTAACAGCTGTGTATTGTTCCTTTTCTTGGAAAATATTCCTAGTCAATCCCAGACCAAGTCTTCTTGACCAAGTCTTCCATGAACTCAGGCTCTCAGAGATGTAGAAAACCAATGAGTCTCCTTGTCACCATTTTCCAGAGTCCAGACCATTTTCTCTGTCAGCAGAATCATTGTCTGAAAGTGCCTGTTTTAAGTAGTCTCTCCCTGTTTCCTCCATTTTTCCCCCTAAAGAGCAAGCTCCTTATCATAATACCAAAGTCCTTCACAACCCAGTCCCAGCCTACCTCTGCAATCTCATCTCCCAGTAGACTATTCCCCACCCCAACACAGCCAAGAACTTCCCCAGCTGGATGCCACAGCCCCACTCTTTCCTCTGCTTTGCCTGGCTTGGAATCCATTTTTGCTGAGCAGCAGAGTTAGTAACTCCCTTTCTCTCTTCTATTATACTTATTTTTCACATATCTAGTCCAGCATGTGTTGGACTGTGGTTTCTATATTCTCATTCATAGAAACTACTATGCCTTGGCATCCCCAGTGCCTGGCACATAGTACTTGCTCCAAGAATGTACAAAAGAAAACATGTCTGTGTGTGCGTGTGTGTGTGTGTGTGTGTGCGTGCGCACGTGATTTCAGCTCGATTTCAGCTCAGGTCGTGATCTCACAGTTCATGAGTTAGAGCCCTGCATCAGGCTCTGCACTGACATTGGGGAGCCTGCTTGGGATTCGCTCCCTCTCTCTTTCTCCTCCCCTGTGCTTGTGCGCGCTCTCTCTCTCTCTCTCCCCCTTGCGTGTGCACTTGCTCCCCCTCAAAAACAAAAACAAAAAACAAAAACACTTCCAATCAATGGAAACATCACTTGCTCCAAAATGGCCCACTTTAACTTTCAACAGTTTTGTTAGAAAGTCCTTCCTTATACTGGTCTCAGAGTTGTCTCTCTCCCAAACTAATTCTCTTTCAAGAATTTGAACTCAGCACTTAGGTCCTTCCTGTCTTTTCTACTAAAATGCTATGGTTTACACAATCCTGGTCTTTACTCTGGACACATTCCAGTTTGTCTACATCCTTCTTAAAACGCCAAGAACAAAATGAAGGTTGATGGGGGAGGGGGGGGAGAGGGGAAAATGGGTGATGGGCATTGAGGAGGGCACTTGTTGGGATGACCACTGGGTATTGTATGTAAACGATGAATCACGGGAATCTACCCCCAAAACCAAGAGCACACTGTATACACTGTATGATAGCAAACTTGACAATAAATTATATTAAAAAACAAACAAACCAAAAAGCCAAAAAAAAAAAAAAACCAAAAAAACACCAAGACAAGAACTGGGCAGAATTTTCCATATAAGGTCTGAGTATCAGTTCAGAGTAATGGAGAACCATCAAGTTCTAGCCCAAGACCCCATTAGATTATTTGACCTCATCGTCAATGAGTTTACAGGCAATTCAAACCCTTTGTCTTTTGGGATTTTTATCTGTTTTGTAAGTGCTTCAGCTAATTCATGCCTCTCTCATCTTAACTAGCACATTGATTTTTTGGACCCATGGGTAGAAACTTGCATTCATCCCAGTTTCCTTTCATCTTGTTATGTTTAGCCTATTATCTTATTCTTGGCAAGGACCTGTTGCATCCCAGTTCTCATCCTGATTGGCATAATCTGCAATGTGGTTGATCATGCTCTCTACCACCTTCCAAGCTGATATAAATACTAACAGGACTGGGTTATGGTCAGAGTCCTTGTGGATAAAGAGCCCTCACTCCCTTTTCTCCCTCTTTATTTTCTCTTTCTGTTTTACATTCTTTCCTCTCTGTCTTGTTCCAAAAACATGCAGAGCAGCTCCCTAGGGCTTAATACTCCAAACTTTAAGATGACATACATCCAAATCAGCACCCTTTCAGGATTGTCATTCAACTAGTTACCAAGCCACCAAATGGTCCTGCCATCACACCCATTGTTTTCTCTCATGCCCACAGGAGACGGTAAGACACAAACCTTCCCTAATTCCAGATTTATTAGGCCTACCATGTTTCTCTCCTGCAAGAAGTGTGTTTTGTTTGTTGTGACTTGTTACAGAGACTAGAGACCAGTTTCTTCTTCTAGGAGCTCACGATACATCCCTTCAGTGCTCTGTTGTAGATTTCCCTTTAGAACAGAGAAGGTCTCCTCTTTTTTTTTTTTTTTTATTTATTTTTATTTTTTTTTTTTAGGTCTCCTCTCTTTTGACAACTTTAATAACACTACACTTTTCCTGTCTTCCAAAACATAGAAAATACTGGTATCTGTTTAATATCTGTATGTAGTAGCCCTACTGTAGCATATTCTTAAGTTTTTGTTTTGTTTCTAAAAAGGAAGTCCAATTTCAACAGGAAACTCCATAAATCTAAGGTACATCATGGAGAGCACATCAAGTACAGACAAGACAGTGAATAGAGTTCAGTGAAGATCTTAGGCTCTCTCAACCTGGCTAGAGTTGCACTGGCGTTTCTCTTCTTCTCTCCATTATTACCTATTATAACTAATAGCTCTCAGGAGTTTACTAACACCTTGGTGACAGAAATAGTCTAGTACGGGGAGTATCACCAAGGCCTGAGAAGCATAAATGATCCTAATCAATTATTTTAAGTCAGCATTTCCATTAATGGAATATATTTCAGGACACTAAGAATCTGAGTCTGAAGATCCTAATCTAACCAAAATCTATACCAACGGATAGAACTGGAAAGGAATTAGCTAAGAGAATTTGACTCCCCTCTTCCGCTTTCAAAAGCCCTCATTTGGCTGCTTTCTGAAAAAAAAAAAAAAAAAAAAAAAAAAGCGAATAAAATTCAACCTTAACAGCAAAGGTTCAGACTATACTGAAAGTGGAAAGCTCCTTGTAGAGCTTTGGGTTTAGCAAGAAGGCCTGAAGCACTTCTTTCAAAGTCAGTTCAGCTACCACTTCCTGTAAGAAGCCTTTCTAGGACTCTCCCCAGGATGGGTTAGGCCTCATGGTATCCTGGGCATATCTTTGTCATTGCCCTTATTACAGCATTTTGAACGGCTTTTTTACATTTTGGTATGTCTACACTATACCTTGATTTTTTAAATTTTTTTTTTCAACGTTTTTTATTTATTTTTGGACAGAGAGAGACAGAGCATGAACGGGGGAGGGGCAGAGAGAGAGGGAGACACAGAATCGGAAACAGGCTCCAGGCTCTGAGCCATCAGCCCAGAGCCTGACGCGGGGCTCGAACTCACGGACCGCGAGATCGTGACCTGGCTGAAGTCGGACGCTTAACCGACTGCGCCACCCAGGCGCCCCGATACCTTGATTTTTTAAAAGGGCAGGGACTGTCTTATTCATCCTGATGCCCCTAGTGCCTGGCACTGTGCCTGGAATGGAGCAGGAGTTCAGCAAATATTTACTAATCTTAATGGAGCAATTTCTCAAGCCTTTTAAGTTCATAATGTCCACTGTACATTTTGTTCAACTCCCCCTCTCCCTTAATTTTAAAAGGCCATATGAAATTTAATACATTATTTCAGATTCATGAACACTTTGCTCATTACATTAGTCTTGTTAAAGGAGTCCATTATTTTAAGAAATCTTGTTAGAAGAGAGCTCTTCGTCGCTGTACAAAGTTGTCCATGGATTTCTGGGGCTTGAGAGGACAGGGGACACCCCACACCTTCTGCTTTTTTAGGATTCCAGAACATTAATGAGGAGTGAATACTCTACATATTATGGTATCAAATGCCTCAGTTTGAGGACAAGAAATTCAAGCTCAGAGAGGTAGAAGGAATTTTCTGAGAACACAGTGAGTAAGTGGCAGAGCCAGAACCAGAACCCCAGGCCTGTGACACTAATGCTTTTCCCATGATCACTCCCCACCACTCCACGAAATCGGCTCATTGGACCTTTGTCCTCTCCATCCCTTTTAGGTTGTAAAGTGTGTTCCTCTGCTTAAGCCAGCAGCTAAGTATCCAGGGGCAGGGTGGGCCTGGGGCAGGCCTCCCACTGAGGAGCAGCCTACACCGGTCATACAAGGGTATGGGGCCTATAAGCAAAGAAGTGAGATCAGCTGCCCTGGACGCCACTGGTTCACTATAGTAACTGTGGCTCCTAAGGTGTCTTGTCATCATCTTGTGAAGGATGATTTATTATTCTTCCACATATGGATGAGGAAGCAGAGGCTTAGACATAGCATGTGGGAGCAATCCTTTGTCAAAAGCAGAAAGGCACTGAT